>NW_019737985.1:285559-343787 GCF_002891405.2 Cryptotermes secundus
TCAGCGCTATTACACTGCCGGGTTAGCATTCTAATTACTCAGGCATTCCCTGTTACAATTCTTTGTAGACCTAAACTTCCTGGGCCGTTTCATCACGGCTACTTCTTAATCTTATAGTCTAACTACTATTATTCCAATTTTACCCCAAAACTATATCTACATGTACGTAACCTTAGCGGCATTACAATGAGGAAGGACAGGCATGTGGAGATGATATCTATGTGGACATTGCCGGTGTTGCCCCTTTAGAATAGACCCGTGTAATATGTAAATAAACTCTTCATGTATATAATGGTGAAAAGTGTATAATAGTGTATAGTGCATAATAGTCTGCCATTAGGCACTTAAAACTTAACATCGGATGTCTGAACATCAAGGAAATAAACCACCATCACTATGCAACACAATTAGGTAAGAAGTTGTTTCCTTTTGAGAACGCCTGTACTTGATCCCCCGCCACTACCAATACTTCTCCTACTCCGCGTCGGAGGACTGTCAGCTCTAAGTACTGGAGCTGTACTGAATGTGGGTAAGAGCGGCTGTAACCAAAGTGTTAATAAATCCAACCATCTGAACTAGAACTCGCCATTCTCATCTTGCATACCACCCTACATGTGACAATATATATATATATATATATATATATATTCACACCAGTCTAATTCCAGAATCATGAATATCCTATAGCTTGAGGCCATATATCACAATGGCCTCTTTAAAGTAAATGAATGTCTTTGTTTTATATATTTTTAAAGCTCTTAATTGTTCACATTATGGTAAAATAAATGACAAAGAAATTATAAATAACTTGTCATATTTAGTTCAATTATCAGTTTCTTGTTGCAGCTTCATCATGATCATGAACAAGCTTAAGCCCCAGGTTATTTCCCAGTAAAATATTACATACATTTCTTATTTCTTACGAGTTACCTCAAGCTTCACACAGCTCAGAGTATGAACACATTTAATTCCAGCCCTGAATGACCTTAACTTACCCAGCTGCCCATGTGAATCAGAACCCCAGCCGAAGACTTGACCCCATTCGCTAATTGTCAGAGTATGACAAGCCCCACATGATGCTCTTATTATCAGGTACTGTGATAAACTATCCACCTTTCCTGTAATGAACAAGAAGAAGAAAAAGACATAGCAGGCAAATGATTATTTAGTATAGCTGTAGCTTATCTAATTACACAGTCAGCATCTCTGATTATACATATATAAAAGCATGAATTTCAGTAAAATACTTCCATACATATAGACTTGAAAGGATTCTGACGATGGTGTATGCTCTACTGAACTATAAGGGTTACTTTGAATTTATCCATTGTCTGGTATATATAAGACAAAAAACTACAACGTTTCGGAGACAAATTTATGGTAAGCTAGGCCATATAAACAAAAACTGTTGGTTTAAAGATAAGGATAAGGCAAAGAATAATAATCACAACAATCAACACAACCAAAAATTTAAGGGCAAACAGTCTTCTGAATCAGTTAATAGTACTGATGACAATAAAGGAGGATCCGATCAAAGGTATAATGAAAATAAATGGAAAAATTAGAACAGTAAAAAATCCATGTATGTGGTATCTGCCTATCATGTTAAAATTAAGGATGATGCTTGGGTAATAGACTCTGGTGCTTCACACCATATGACCAGAAATAAGACTGTTTTGCAAAACAGGGGTAGTCTAATAAAGTTTGCAAGTTAAAAAAAACAGTTTACAGACTAAAACAAGCCACTAGGTCATTGAATAAGAAAACAACAGAGGTTCTGAAAAGCCTAGGGTATAAGCAAAGTTGTTCTGAACCATGTATTTATACCAAACAAAAGGGTAATTCTATAATTAATATAGCATTGTATGTTGACGACTTCTTCGTATTTCATAACGACAATGTTGAAATTGAGAATTTAAAAAGAAAATTGCAACAGTGTTTTAAAGTCAAGGATTTGGGACCGGTTAATGTCTAGGAATGGCAGTGAACAGAGATAGGGCAAAGAAAACTATAAGGTTGACCCAAACTCAATATTTGAACAATGTTCTCAAGAGATTTAATATTCCTAATGAGACTAAACCAGTTAGTCTTAATAAAGCAGGGTTAGATTGAACACTGATTCTTACTTATCATTCAATCCATGTAGAAATGAAAATAACATATGCAACACGGTTTCTGGATCAACTGCCCTTTCCAGTGCCTCCTGTGGGCTTCTGTTCCTCTTCCTTCCCTTCTACCTATTCTTTTCCTGTATATTTTGTTCCCTTCAGTACTTTTATTTTATCCTTATTTTTAATTTGTACAGTTTCATTTTGTCTTTTTGCCTCCTTTACCTAGCAAGATTTCCTTCTTCCATTTTTATTAGTTATGTTTTATTTCACTTTAATTTATTTCATTTATCATGTCTTTACTCTTTTCCTTACTTCACGTTACCGTCTTCTTCCAATCTTCAGGCCTCTAAGAAACTACAGGCAGGAGTGGCATATGGCTAAATATCCCAGTCACTCCAGATAGAAATGTATCAACTTCCTCAAAACTCTTGTCACTTCATGGTAAAAAATTTCCAGACATTTTAACAAAAAATGGTCATTAGTGTCATAATTCATGAATATTTTTATTTACATCACTGGATAAATGTTTAGATTATTTCCAAATTAATGGTCACAATATGATACAAAGATCAGCTCATATAATAAAGAGCATGGGGGGNTTAAAATAATGCCCCTCCCCCAAGAAGCCGATTTATCTGTCCTGTCACACTGGCCTTGGCCACAGATTCCTACTTAATTATGTTCCCATTAACTTTCTCTCAATCCCAGTACATGTAACCCTTTCACGCTATCACTGACAGTTTTACTCTGCACTCTACCTTCAAAAGAGAGCCTGCAGATTTCTCAAAAACATTGGTACCTACCTACTGAACTACATCCCAGAAGACAATAGTCTTCATAGTCTGTCATGAAAGACTCAGATCTTACACTTTAATCAGTACCCATTAGCCAAGAGGTTGGGTGGACCTCACAGCTGGTCTGGACAATGTGGAGAAGAGAAAATTCTTGACCTTACTGGGACTTGAACTCTGGCCCCTTGGTCGTCCAGTCTGTAGCCAGTTGCTATACTGACTGCACTATCCCGGCTCCCTTGAGGCCTGGTACAGTCAAGAATTCTCTCTTCTCCACGTTGTACAGACTGGCTGTGGGTTCCACCCAACCTCCTATCCAATGGGTACTGGGGTCTCTTTCCCCACGGATAAAGCGGCCAGGGTGTGAAGCTGACCACTTACCTCCAGCTAGTGCTGAGGTCAAGAAAATGTGGATCTATACATCCACTCCCCCATACACCTTCATGGTGGAGTGCTTAATTAGTTAAGCACAGGGACAACTTTACCTTTACAACTTATGATATGTGCTGATGAATAACACATATAACAAAAGAAAAATGTATGAATAGGAAATATAAACCAATGATTGTCTCCCCTCCATGTTGTCCAGAGTGGTTCTGGGGTCCACCCAACCTCCTATCCTATGGGTACCAGGGACTCTTTCCCCAGGGGTAAAGCAGCCGGGGCGTGAAGCTGACCACTCACCTCCAGCTAGTGCTGAGGTCAAGAAAACATGGATCTATACATCCAATCCCCCATACCCTTTCATAGCAGAATGCTTATTAACCTTTAAACGCTGGACTTCGAAATAGTGGTAAACTTGAGCTGGCCGGAGTTTATTTAAATGCCCGCTGCGGGTGCTCGTTTAAATGCCCGTTGCTCCCTTGTGTTTAAATGTCCATTCCTGTTAGGCGATTAATCAATTTTAAGCGTTGTGTTTAAAAATGCTGTATCTAGCTCAATTTTTATGATAAATGGATGGAATTAAATGTGTATATATCCGAAAAGAACATAGTGTCGCATATTATAACGGAAGATTTGAAATTTTTAATACAAAGTATTATAATCTATTTTCAATTTTTTGTGTTTTAATTTTGATGCATACTGCAAAAATGGTTTCCCAGTTCTTCACAGAGTTGTTCTGCATTATAAATTCATTTCTGTTTGAAACACTTGACAAATTTTAGCAGTCCCTGGTGTCATAAAACAGATGGAAGCAATAATATCATTTGGTCTTCTGCTAGCACTGCTTACACCCTTCGGATTTTCGAATCTTTGACTGAAGGTCAGAAGAATGAAAGAATGGCTATTCAAGAGAAAGCTAGAGGGGTCCCTTCTTCAGTGCTAAAACCTTCCGTTAGAGCTGCAAAAGCTTACTGCCCCTTCTGTTTGAGTGAACAGACAGCTGCATCGTGGCTGAGATACAGAGCGCGATCTGTTTTGTGTGCGTTCGTAGTGAAATTGAATACTGTAGTTTTATTTGAAACTGTATATACATCAAGCAGGTAACAACAAAAAAGGTATGTACATCAAATTTTACAATATATTTTTAACATACCTATCTGCAGAATCTGCAATAAAATTACTGGATCGTGGATAAGTTTTGGCATAACTCATACGTATATTTTTATTTGCTGTTGTTCAGTTAGGTATTATTTTAATTCCTCTATTAGGGTTTTACTCAAGTCTGTCTGGTAATTACTACATTTAAAAATAAATATTTAGGACTGTGCATGCGCTTCTACTAGCGGCGTGTGCGCGCGCTTCCCCTAGCGGAGTTTACATGCCTGAGTGGCCAAAACTGGGTACTTTGGCCACGACGACCTTACTCATGACTGGCACAAACGGGGCACTTCGGCACTTAAAGGTTAATTAAGAACAGGGGCAACTTTACCTTTTTTGTACACATAATACAAATGCTTGTCAGTTTACAAAGAAAATAACTCTTCCTGTGAGCACTGACTTGTAATTTTATGAAAACAAAGTTCTGACAACTTGTTGAATAACCCAATTACGGCTTGCATCCTGTACCGTTACAAAATTAAATTCTGGAATTGTGTACATAAGTGAGTTTCATTTATATCTATGCTCCCTGGCAATTTCTTATAAATAAGACTTTTTTTTTAAGTCAGAAAATCTACCATGGTCATGAAGTAAATAAATTAAATACTGTCTATAAATACTTACCCGGTTTCTTGCAAGGTTTCTCATGACCCAACTGACCATGATCATTACTTCCACATGTATAAACTTCACCATTTCGTGTCACAATGACAGTGTGGTAACTGCCACAAGCAACTGAAAGCATATAGAAAAATGGAACTGAAGTGAAGTTCAAGATATTGTGACATGTAGACCCATTTCTGGGCAGTGCATGCAACAACAGAAGGGGGATTAGAAGCGGAGTTTTCTATGTAGTCTGCACCATGCCCGGTAATGGGCAGCAAGCCAATACACCTGCATTCTGACAAAAGACGGGGGGTTTTCTGTGTGGTACATAGGTTTTCTGTGTTGTGTGGTCCGTGCCAAGGAAATATAAGACAGTCAAATTCTGGAACCAGGGCTGTAGGAGTACAACAGAGTACAAGAAATGAATCAGCTGTGGGTAGGATATAGCCATGGGAAGCAGTAGTTGAAAAAGAATTAGAAGTCAGCTTGTGAACACTTAGTGTGAGATTTAGAAAATTGTCAGACTCTTTTAATTTCATTGCCAACTAGTGTGTATGTGTGTGTGTGTGTGTGTGTGTGTGTAACAGTGCACTGTAAATTGTGTAAATCAGTGATAGTGCTGTATTGCTTGTAACAGTTGATTGTGTAAGGTGTTAATAAATCTATTCACCAATCAAAACCCCATCTATAGTCACTAATACACGTGATAATTCCCATATAGTTAACAAAATCAGGGAAAGCAGAGCACTAATTTGCTGTTGGTCTTTGCCAACACAGTCATACTTTGTTTCGAGTCCCATCATGGCCCATTTTTGCTCATTCCAAGATCACTTATGTGTTCTGAAATGAGGTCTACTCTTTGATGAGTGGAATGGTTGGTCTTTCCGAGCTGGCACCACATTTGTTGTACCATAGGTTTATTATATGCGCGTGTGTGTGTGTGTACATAATCCATTAAACTCACCTTCTTTTATGTTTGTTGTTTTGTTAAAATTCAGTTCCCGTGGTAACAAAATATGTTCTTCCTCAATACCACCAAGCCCCAACTCTCCGTTCACAGTATTACCCCAGCAAAACATATCAGATTCAGACTGTAAAGGAAAATCTCCCATCCACTCGGCACTGGAATTTTGATCTTTCCACCATAAATTTTCCTGGAGGGGAAAGTGAAAACCAATACACTACCAACATGCACTTAAACTGATATTATCTAACCTAAAAATGAAATAGCAAACTCATCCTCATTATCAAGATACTTCGTAAAGACTACAAACGTTGTGTTTCCAACTTATCATGAGCTCAGTGTTATCATAATTTTACTGCAAAATGATAACTATATTACAGAACAAGACGTCACCTACTGTTTTACATCTAAATATACATTACTGAATGCATAATTAAAACGAGCTTCACAACAATTAACATCAATCAGTTCTTACAAGTGAACTGCTCTGCATTTAGATGCTTGTGTATTGAGCATGTAAATTCGAAGGCGTGAAAGAAAATTCCAGACATTCAACACCACTTTCAAATTGAGATTACCTTTTCCCACTTGAATGTGCAGTTCTGCATACAAATAACATTTCTTCCGCCAGAGGGTTCTTTATGGCAATTCCTATGCATATGGCCTCAGTGGTTTCAGTTCTAAACTGTTAACGCGCGAAGTTTTCGTTTGTTATAATCTGTTGGTCGGAAACGGAGGTGTGACTGAAATATTTAGTGTAACATTCGAATGGGGTGGCAAAATGAACTCAATTTTTTTCAAAATATTTGTGGGTTTTACCAGTATTTCCGTCAGCGCAAATAATTACTAGGAGTTTTCAGCCCATCGGAAGTAGCACTGCAGTTTGCCCGAGTTCACATTGCGAAGAGGACTTCATGAGTATTTCGTGATAATGAGGGACTGGACGGATGTTAGGTTAAATTAAAACAATTTATGATGACTTATATAAGAGTCCTTGAAGATACGAGCAACGTATTCCTCTAAAATCTTAGTATCCACCTTCAAGACTAAACGGCTGAACAGCTGCACGGTGTCACCATATTCGCCGAAGGATTTTCTTCATTGCGGGGAATTATTTTCACATATATTTAAGCCGCTTTTACGGCTTTTACGGACCGGCCTAGAGTTGTAAATATCTGTATTGAAACAGAGGTGAACTTTGTGTAAAAATTGTAATTTTTTGGCCAGCATGGCTGGCGGTATAGCAACTGGGCTGCAGGTTGGCGGACCAAGGAACTGGGGTTCTGTCCCTGGCTAGGGCAAGAGATTTACTCTTCTCCATAACGTTCACACCGGCCCTTTGGCTCACCCATCTTCCTATAGGATGGGTACCAAGGGAAGTTTATTTTCGGGTAAATCAGCCAGAGCGTGGAGCCAACCACTCACCTCAATCTAGTACTGAGGTTAAGAATGGTGGAGCTATACCTCCACTCCTTCATATATCTTCATGGCATGCTGCTTAATTAATTAAGAGTTAATTTTTTCAATTTTGATTTTTTTTAAAAATGCACTGGGAAATGTTAATACAAAAAGTCTATTGGCTGTGGGGCTCACCCAGCTTCCTGTACAGTGGATGACAGGGTTGTTTCTCTGGAGGTAAAGCAGCAGGTGCATGAGGCTACCACCCACCTCCATCTAGTGCCAAGATTAACAATGACAAAACTCTTATTTCAATTCAATTTTATTTCATCCATGAATAATATTATACATGATATGGGACAAGTCAAAGATTAATATTAATACTAATACTAAATAGTAATAAGAATATAATAATACAGAAATAGTATGCCAAATTATAATAAATGATAATAATAATAATAATAATATAGTAATACAGAGATAGTATAATTAGTCTTGAAAACAGTTTCTGTGGTCTTAAATCCTCCATATGTCCTATTGTACCTTTACTGGTGGTAATGCCTATGGAGATTTGATGGAATGAGGATTGGCAGGGGAAACCGAAGTACTCGGGGAAAACCTGCCCCAGCGCCACTTTGTCCATCACAAATCCCACATGACTAGATCGCAGCGGTGGGAAGCCAGCGACTAACCACTTAAGCTGTGGCGCGGCCATTCAATTCAATATGACAATATAATAATAAATGACTATAATAATTTAGCAATCTTGAAGTGGTCTGTGGTCAGTTTCTGTGGTCTTGAATCTTCTTTAAGATGGCACTAGGCAGATAATTCCCAGAAGCAGTCACGAAGTGTTATTTCCTGGAGAGAGAATTGAACTGAGCAGTAAGCGTTCTCATGACTTATATTATCCAACACTATGAGGCTAATTTATTCTTGGTATATATAATTTAGACTGACTAAAACTCTTTTCTAACAAATAAAATACTCACCTACACTGTAAAAATAATAAATGAACTGAGCGGTAAGCGTTCTTATGACTTGTATTATTCAATACTATGAGGCTAACTGATTCTTTGAATCTTGGAATATATAATTTAGTCTAACTAGAACTCTTTTCTAAAGAAGTAAGACATTCGTCTACACTGTAAAAGCAATGATCAAACAGGAAATTTTTCAAAGCTTTCTTGAATCTGTATAGAGCTGGTATCTCCTTAATGTAATATGGTAAATGATTGTACATACGAAGTCCAGTATTAATAAAATTGTCTTTGCATAAACTGGTATTACATGAAACAATATATAGGTCATCTTTTCCCCTTGTATTATATGAATGTATTTCTGAATTGGTTGCAAGAGTCTTCAAGTTTGATTTTGTGTATACCAGCGTTTCATAAATATACAAGCATGGTAGGGGCAATATATTTAAATAATTAAAATACTGTTTACAACTAGTAGTTTTCTGAATTTGCATCATAGCTCTAATAGCTCTCTTTTGCAACTTAAAAATCAATTTAGCATTTGGTGAGTTGCCCCAAAATAATATTCCATATGATAACAAAGAATGAAAGTAGGCATAATATAGAGTCCTAACAGACTCCAGCCCTGATACTCTTTTTACTACTCTTAGACCAAAGCATATTTTACATAACTTTTTTGCTAGTTCCTGGGTGTGCATAGACCACCTTAAATTCTTATCTAGCCAAACTCCCAGAAATTTTGAATATTCTGAATATTTAATGGATGTATCATGAAACTTTATTGGAGGGCATTGAAAATGTAGATTTTGAAGCTGGTGAAAGGATATTGCTATTGTCTTCTCTTTATTAATGATTAATCTGTTCCTTTCAAACCATTCTGAAAGTTTTTTTACTGTTTCCTCTACTTTACTCTGGACACTGTCTATACTATTTCCTGTTATAAGAATAGTAGTGTCATCTGCAAAAAGTGTTGGCTTTCCATGTTCTAAGCTAGATTCTAGGTCGTTAATATATATCAAAAATAACATTGGTCCAAGAACAGAACCCTGTGGAACACCATATCTTATTGGTTTCTTTTGCGATAGACAATTAGTAATTTCATTAGTTTCTTTATGTCTATAGGTAATTTCCACTGTTTGTTCCCTGTTTTCTAAATATGATTGAAACCAATTTTGTGCAGCCCCTCGTATTCCTATTTCTGCCATTTTTCTAAGCAAAATATTATGATCTACTAAGTCAAATGCTTTTGACAGATCCAAGAATAACCCTATACTTATTTCCCTCTCGTCCACAGATTTATAAACCCTTTTAAGAAACTCTGCAATTGCAGTATTCGTTGATTTCCCTTTACAGAAGCCATGCTGTTTATCACTAATTATACTATGGTTTTTTAGAAATGATAAGAGTCTTGTCTGCATGATTTTTTCAATTATTTTTGAGAAAACAGATCAGCGAAATTGGTCTATAATTCCCAACTTCTGTATCAAGTCCTTTTTTGTACAATGGTTTCACTTTTGCAATTTTTAACTGGTCTGGAAAATATCCAGTTGAGAATGACAAGTTTATTATGTATGTCAAAGCATGTGTTATCTTAGGATAACACTTCTTAATAATATAATCTGAGATTTCATCTACACCGGTTGATTTTTTGTTATTCAATTTTTTTATTATGCCTGCCACTTCTACTTCTGTAGTTGGATTTAAAAACATACTGCCACTGTTATATTTTTTTGCATTGACATTAACTTCAATATTTTTTTGTAGTGGATTTCTATTCAAGATATCGTGAGCAATGCTGGTATAATAGTCATTAAAGACATTAGCTATGACTTTTGGATCCTGTGTATTTGTCCCATTTACATTTATTTCAATATTCCTAGTTTCTTTTTTATGTTTGCCTAACTCCTGTTTAATTATGTCCCACATAGCTTTAGATTTGTTTCCTGCTGTATTTATCCGTATGTTATTAGATAATTTCTTGGCCTCGCTAATTACTCTGTTGTAAATTTTCTTATACCGATAATAATATTTTTTAACCTCTTCTTATATGTTTCTTTCTTTCATTAATCTATTTAGAAACCTGAGCCTGGTGCTTGATACCCTTATACCTGAGGTAACCCATTTATTTCCTAGTTGATTAGTTCTTACCCACTTTTTAGGCATAGCTATGTTATAATAATACTGGAAAGTACCTAAAAATTCATTATATGCATCATTAACTGAAGTTTGCCTAAAAACAAGTTCCCAAGACTCCTCCTCCAATAGGTAGTTTAGGTATTGAACATTCTCTTCAGTACAAAGTCTAACTGTCCTGAATTCTTCTTTAACTGCAGCTTGCCTCTTTTTATTTATATGCTGCATCTGCACTTGTAATATTTGTGCAAAATGATCAGAGAATCCTGTTGCAATTACCTTAAAGTTGTAATCCCATAAGTATTTATTTAATATTATTTGATCTATCGCTGTTTGACTTCTAAGTCCTATTCTTGTTGGGACATCAACTATTGCTTGTAGACCGTATGAATTTAACATTGTCTGTAATTGAGGATTTACATTGCTACCCAAGAAATCTATGTTGAAATCACCTACAATAATAATGCTCTTCCTTTTGCTTATTATATTATTTATTATAGTATCCAGGATTTCAATAAATGTGTTAATATTACTATTAGGAGTTCTGTAGATACAAATAATAATTGTATTAAACTTGGTAAGTTCAACCATACTGGCCTCGAAGTGTTCTTCTTGGATCATGCTTTCAAACAGATTATAGGGCTTTGCTTCTAGATTTGATTTAATATAAATACACGAACCTCCATGCCGTTTGTTTTTCCTACAAAATTTTGAAACAAGGGAATAGTTTTTAAAATTATAATAATCAGTTTGATCTTCTCTCAACCAATGTTCTGTAATGCATAAGACATCCAAATTTAATGCTTTATCAGTTAGTAGGACTTCTAAACTTAGCCTTTTGTTGTTTAAACTTTGTACATTTTGATGAAATATTTTAATATTGGTACTTATTTTATTAATATGTTTGAGGGTACCAGCACTATATTGATCTATAAAAAATCTTTACTTAACTTTACTGGGGGCCTCCTCCTTCTAGTTGACATGCGTACTTCCTGTTGTTGAGCTCCTGTAGATGGTGCCATACAGTTGGGAGATGTGTCTGCTGAAGTCCTCTCCTCTTCTTTCCCATGGTTTACTGCAGCCTCATCGTGGACAGTGTCTTCTTTGTACTTTAATGGGAGTGCTCCTGTAGATGGTGCCATACAGTTGGGAGATGGGTCTGCTGAAGTCCTCTCCTCTTCTTTCCCATGGTTTACTGCAGCCTCATCGTGGACAGTGTCTTCTTTGTACTTTAATGGGAGAGCATATACTACTGCTCCGAGCTTTTGTTGAACCAATTCTGCCATATTGTTGGGAGATGGGTCTGCTGATGTCTTCTCCTCTTTTCCTCCATGGTTTACTGCAACCTCATCATGGACAGTGTCTTCTTTGTATTTTAATGGGATAGCATTAACTACTGCTCCGAGCTTCTGTTTAATCAATTCTGCTACCTGCTGACACATTTCCCTTTTTCCTTTGCTATTTGTGTGCAGACCATGTCGTGTGAAGTGCTGCCTATTCAGGTTTACTCTTATAAATGATACATGTTTATACAATTTCAGCCTTTTGGCTAGATGTCTATTGAATGACTTAACCTCTTTGTTAACAGATGACCAGTCCACTAAATCATGTCTGTGTAGTACCTCCATAACCATGATGTTGGTATGACTGTTCCTCCTTACAAAGTTAATTATATAACTTAGGCCTTCTTTTGCACTGTTTTTACTAATATCATTAGAGTCAGTATATACCACTATAACATCATTCTCTGACATGTTTTTCTCAATATTAGTGGCTAGTATATCAATGGTTTTAGCACCCGACTTTACTAAACCACTGACACCAAACTATTTAAATTCTGTCTTAATAGGTCTGCACAACCTCTTACTTGACTATCCCCAAGTAACAAAACTTTGTGTTTCCTAGGCTTTTCTTTTGCAGCACCACAAGCTTCATCTTTGTGATTTTGTTTCTGATTTGATTTATTCTTGTTAATGGGTAACATATCACCAATCTGCACTTTGTTATTACAAGACATAACCATACCATTTACTATCACTGGAATTTTATTTATCATATGAGAATCCTCGTTTTGTTTGTATTTGTTCACACTTATTTGACTTACTCCAATATGGGTGATATCTGGAGCAGCTCCTCTAGCATTTGTTAATTCAGCGTCATCATTGAGGTTAGATAAGACATCAAAACGATTGTGTGTTTCAAAATATATTTCACTGTGGTCATTAAACTTTACCAACGTGTTTGGATGCAAGCTTATTGGTTTTTGAGTCCAATTTCCTTCATGAAAAGGTGACTTTGATCTATCTTCATTATTTCGTATAAGGTTAGTATCGGCCTCAGTCGGATTTTTCACGTCTTCTAGGAGTAAATCTATAATTAATTTCGCTGTCTTCAGTTCCTTTTGGGCACTGAGAAGTTGGTTTTTTAACACTTTACATCTTTCGCAACTTTCATCTCTTCTTTTGATTATTTGACTTGTAAAAAGTATGGATTCTTCGGTATCCTGAACTCTTACGTCATTCATCTTGCAAGAAGGTCACTTCCCACATGTCTTCATTGCATGGCTTTTAACTAAAAACCAGGGATAACTGCTGTGCAGTATAACTATAACTCTGTGTCTCTCAAAATAGATGGAAGGGAAATGTCAAACGACTTTCCACCATTGTCTGAATCAAATCAGTGAGGATACCTAAGGCATGAACTTTCTTTGCCAGCTCAAATGCTGGGGTACGAGTTTGAATCCCACTCGAGGCGTGGATGTGTTTGTGCTGTTTCTGTGTGTAGGTAGCAGCCTTGCGATGGGCTGGCCCCCTGTCCAAGGAGTCCTACCGACTGTGTACAGGATTAAGAAACAGAAAAACAGCCAAGGTCCAAAGGACTATAGACCCATACAGAGAAACGATAACTGTATGGGATGTAGTTCTTTTGAGAAGCTAGTAGTCACTCAGCTAATCATGAAATCTCTTACCTTTTGTGAAACCTGAGGGCTTATTATATGTTAACAAGAACCCATCACTGGATCTTATCCTGAGCCAATTCTTCACATCCAATTCACCTAAAATCCACTCAGTGTCTCCTCCCATTATGTGTAGGCCTCACAAGTGATCTTCTGTCATAATAAATGCTGAAAAATATGAGGTTGTTTGCAAGCCTCCTGAAAATCCTTCAACCACTGTGCACTACCTAAGAATACAGTCAAATAGATTCCAAGAGAGATTTGAATGATCCTGGCACCATCTTCCAAATTACACCACAGAATACATGATTTCACTTCTGTAGTTCATTGGCTTCTTATATTATGCAAACCTTAATGTCAGTAATGTTTTATGCATATATGTTATCAATCATGCTTGTAAGTCTTATGTAAAATTTCTTTTTATAATTGGACCTCCATTGAAGATGGCAGTATATGGCTGAAACATGCTGGGCTTCATGATTATTTTATTAAAAAACTGGATGCATTAGACAGTACTTTTGTGTTTAATGTACGTGTAATGTAAACAGTGCATAGATAATAATGACCTCTGTTAAGTGGTAATGAACTTTTGGCTTCTATAAAATGCTAGGAATTTTATAAAGTAGCTAAGCAACTATTGGCATCTCATGAAATGTTCAACTCCATGGAATTAAGTAGTTATTTTTTTTCATACCATGCAGGCCTTGATGCTCACTTACTGCCGATATAAATATATTGTTTCAAATATTGATTATTCTATGTTTAATACTATGTAGAGTCGTAAGGAAAGGGTAGGCCAAGCTGGAGCAACACCATTGTTGAACCAAACAGCTGATTATGGAGGCACATTGTTCCCTTACATTTTGGTTTTTTGTTAAATGAAGCTTAATTTCTGCTGCATTTTGTTCACAATACAATCATTAACTGGCAGTGATCTGAACATTTACAATGTAAATATAATTGTGGACACCAAGCACTAACATTGTTTTCTAAATATGTAATCTCAAACTGACAGTGACACAATGACAGCTTTAACAAGATGATAACTATATTGTAGTAACTGTTCCTGTGACTCTTGTTTTAAGAATTATATCACCCATGGTGGTTCTTATTACAGTATCTGGGAGTTGTGTGTTATTAATTCCGATGAAGTTCTAAGAAAATTGGAGGGTGGGGGTGGGGGGTGGAATTTCTCTCAGTCTGTGGTATCATTTACACTTGTGACAGCCCTGACTGAATGTTCTCAAGTTTGGTCTGGTTGTCATACTGTAAGACTGACTCTTGAATATTATCCACCATGTGAAGTAGAAATTATATCTGCAGTGTCTCCAAGGAAGGAGGGGAAATGCCAACTCATGTTAGCTGATCCAGTGTGTTATCACCTGGTGCCAAACCTTCACATCCTCTTATAAGACAGATAAGGGGTGGTTTCTGTAACAGCTAGAAGAATGCTTGCTTATACTTATTGTTGGCTTGTGTGGTGGCATCTTACATTAGGAATATATTGCAATTGGAATTTTCAGTAGAGGTGAAAGATATTATTCCGGAGTTCACAATAGTGACAGGATGGCTTCAAACACCTGATCATTCTTTGTGTACTGAAAAAGAAACATTCTAATTCATTGTCGCCCCACCTTCAATAGTTGGGCATTCATTTATTTTGGTACCAACCACACATAAAAGAGTCAGGATAGTTCAGTTGGTATAGTGATGGGGTTATGGGCTGGATGGTCAGGGTTTGAATCTCAGCAGGGGCAAGTGATTTTTTCTCTCCATAGCATCCAGATGGGCTCTGGGGTCAATCCAGCCTCCTGCTCAATGGGCACTGGGAGCAATTTTCTTGGGGGTATGGTGGCTGGGGCATAAAGCTGAGCGCTCACCTCCATCTATTGCAGACGTCAAGAATGTTGAAACTATGCCTCCACTCCCCCATATGTCTTAATGGCATAGTGCTTAATTAATTAAGCACAGGGATAACTTTATCTTGATTCCTTTACCACCCACACATACTGACTGGCAAAGAAATTATTTTAAAGTATACAAAAATAATTTGCAATATTCTCTGTTAAATGGTTGAAATTTATTTCACATGACACATGCTATAATTTGATGCAAGAAGTTGAGTAATTTGTGGACAGCCTGATATAGAGTAGGAATGGTGAATAACCAGCCCTTTTGAGCAGCAAACAGGTGAATGGTGTTCAATCATGTCCAGCAGTTGATACAATGCTCACTTACATAGTCTCCTGCATATTAAAATGTTACAAATACAATACCATTTTTAACTGACATCCAAATTACTTGCACAGTTATCTATCCACTGAATGCTATGAAAATAATGTCACATACTTTTGTTGATGCCTTCATCATGTTTATATAATTATGTCTCATAATCATATGAATTCAAGATGCTGTGGAACACATAAAACTTGCCTGTTTCTTGAACAGCCAGTGTTTTAATGTTGTATAATACATAAAATATTTTTGTCGTGTCTGATACCTCTTATCTTCAGGGGAAGTAACATGATATGATCATTATCTTGCAATTACAAGGAAAGAATATTAACTAAGTTACTTCAGAAATTCTTGAACCCTCCACTGTGAAACCAAACCCAATTAATGGTTGCTTACATAAGGTCACTGTCACTTTTAAATGTTTATATCCTTTATTTTGCATGTGCAGGAAAGAAAGATGTAGGTCACATTATACCAGCAATGCAATATTGTTACATGGTCATGCATCTGCTAAGATGAGGGATTTGTAGGTCAGAACAACAAACCTGTTCATTTGATTGGTGACTGGCATAAAGTCAAGGATATCATCTAAATTTGTTATTAAAGAAAAATTATTTGAATGAATGATATTTATTATAGACAGATCCTGATTATGATGAATGAACAATGGTAAAAAGTGCACCCTGAATACAGGCAAGTATCATGGTTTGTCATTAATTCCAACATGTCATGATCTTAAGAATGTTATTTACTGATATGTCCTGGCATGAGCAGCCTGAGGAACCCTAAACATCTGAAGGGCAGTGACAATAAACAACACTCATTATCTTCAGAGAAATTCCTTGCTAGTTACTTTCAGAGCTCTGAAGATGCTATATTACATGCAACTTTAATTTCTTGATGGAGTACTCAAGTACATCACTCAATCTTGGGCACTACACCAGTCTTGGAATATTCCTTCAAGATAATAATATATGAGATCTTTTAAAGCTTTAGTATTTCCATCAGTTCATGATATATATCAAGAGAGCCAATCCTTTGCGTCCAATTAACACATTTCAATCGGACAATTTGCCATCCTTATGTGTACCTAGCCTGTACTTGTTTTATTCGTTCTGACTAAAACCATTAGCCGTCTTGACTATCTTCTTCCTCTTGAGCTATTCTATCTGCTATCTCTTCACTTCCCATAGGATCTGTAGCAACATATGCTGCTGAAAATCCTTTGTTTATTATCGTGTCATCTGAACGAAAACGGACTAGTAGAGCCTCATTCATAGAGACAATGTCAGTGGGGTTCTGTGGAACACAACAAATGTTACCTCATTTACTTCGGTTTTATAATGAAGAAAAACGATGCTGGTTGGATCAGAGGCTCCAATCTGTACTACAGCTGTCACCAGCTAACTTAAATAACATATTTTCTGGGATACCATACCATGTTATGTGATGAAAATCAACCAATGTTTTGTAGGGACACATCATCTCCATCCTCAGGGTTGAAGAGTAAGTCAAGCAAGAAGGCAGCATACTTCCTCTCTACTTCATGCTGGTCTCTTGCTTGACTTCTCTTTAACCCTCAAGTTGCAGATGACATGCTTCTCAAAAATGTTGGTTGACTTTCACTAGACTACATGGCATTTTATCCCAGAGGACAGAGCTCATTCAAAGCCACTGCTATGAGATCATCAAATCCCACTTTATCAACACTTTTCCAACATACATGAAATGCAATTATTTTTAAAAAAGTATCTGGTGATGTTACACTTTGAATATTCAGCTATAATAAACGTGGTACATGTATGAATTAGTTCAATACAGCATTTATGTTACACATCACAAAGAGCCTGATGTTGACATGCAGATGTCACTGTTCTAAAATTAATGTAACACCTGTTTAATCAGTAAATGTTTATAGACAAAGGGAAAACATACTAAGTTACACTGAGTTTGATGTTATGCCCATGAAAATTGAGACTGTGTTAGCAAAGCTATGATGGACCAGATTTTTCATCTGTATAACCACATTTCATCGTTAATTACAACAGTTTCCATCATTCAGTAACTGGCAGTAAATTAACCCAAAGTTAAGTAACACTGTATTTATTTACTCACAGAATTTCCACAGAAGCGGCCATAAGAAGGTCCACTGGCATCAAGACCAGAATAGACTTCAACATAATCATAGCCACAGTCCTGTTCGTCTTCAAGCTCAAAGGTGAGGAAGGTTAGGTGTACATTGCGACCAGGCTGTGCCTCAATGGACCAATCACAATCAGCTCTGTTTTCATAATTGTGATCACCATACTTTGAATGTGAATATAGATGCTTGACACGATCAGTAGCCTGTAGGTGTCCACCACAAACTGCCAATACAACAGATAAAATATATATATGCTGAAATATTGTTTTCAATAACAGAGTAGGTGACACACGACATATGGCTAGGCTTCAGTGATTTATTGATTCAAATTAAAATAGAACTCTATTGCATCCCAGCAGAAAAATCATAACAGACATCATTTATGTACCAGCAGCAACACATAATTTAAAACAAGATAATTTGTGAAGATTTATGATGACCACTACCATTTTCTTTTTTACTTTTTTTTTTATTATTATTAGTGGGGTGGGACTGAGTCCACTTGGTACCGTGGCCACTATTGGCCTATTGTGCCAGACCCAGATGATAGGTGATGGTGATTGCAGAGCAATTTGTGGAATGAAGATGGGTAGGGGAAACCAAAGTACCTGGAGAAAACCTGCCCTAGTGCCACTTTGTCTACCACACGTCTCACATGACCTGACCCGAGCTTGAATCCAGGCTGCCGTGGTGGGAAGCCAGCAACTAACTGCCTGAGCTATGGCACAGCCATGTTCACTATCATACTCTTTAATCTAGTATATTTTTCTGGCAGTAAACAACAATATGTAGGACTGCCACATTTCTTTCTGTAAGGAAGGAAATCAGGCTAAAAATGGTCTGAAAGTCATCTATTTGGCTTCATGATAATTCCAATTTTCTGTAGAACACTTTAGAATCTATCCAACTTTTTTTAAAGAAAGAAAGTGTACTACTTTGTTCTATATGGTGATGCTAGCAAGATGAATAAATTAATTGTTATATGAATATGATTTGTTTCATTCTGGTCCGTCACAATAACAATTACAAATTATAAATCACTCCGTCCAATGTGACCTGTTATATGAATAATTCTGTTTTTGGGATGTGCTGTCATGCAACCTGGTATGTCTTCATTTTATTCTAGTTGCTAGGTGAGACAGTCTTTTGATACTTATGCCACAAGTCAGTTCCAGATAACATATGAGTTGAAACTGGTAGAACAATAACTGACTGGGAAAACTTCAATCATTCATTCATTCATTTATTCAGCATTCCATAAATCCTTACATGGTTAAACACCAATGGATATAGAAATAGTCAACATGAGTAAATATCACATACTGCATCACAATTGTGTAATGTCATACCAGTTAAAAATATTAACACTATACAACATGAACAAAAACCATAATCTATAACAATAAAGCACTATCAACTACCACCCGTAGCAAATCTGAAACTTTAATTGTTGTCACAGTTGCACTGTTGCAGTACTTAGACAGAAAACTGCTCCGGTGCCATTTTGTCCACTGCAAACCCACATGAACTGCCCTGAAATTGAATCTGAGCCTCTGTGGTGGGAAACCTGTGACTAACTGTTATAAACCTTTCCCCCAAAGTCTCAATAAAGATCTACCAAACTTCATGGACTCATAAACAGTAATCTTTGCAGATGTATAATTTATTTCTGTGTGTAGTTTATACTACTGGTAATGCAAATTCTTACTATAATAAATTTGTCTGACAGAACCTTGAAATTTTGATCCAGTCAGGTTTGCTAATTGTTAACATATAAAAATGTGCCACGTGGAATTAGAAGGCATGCTTATGGTTTACCTCCATGCACACTTATTTGCCTATTTCAAATGGCTTATTAGTTATTACAAACTGAAAGGCTGAATACAGATTTATCTTGGCTGACATGTTATGTAACTTCTACACAGAGTAGTTTTTGCTTCTTGCCAACTGGAAAAACTTCACGGAAACACCACCTGATGGCTGTAACATGAGGGCTGCTTACAGGGGATACATATGAAGCAAATAACTACAAAGAACACGTATGAGTGGACAATTCAACAATGATGTTCACATCAATGGATGCAGAGATTACTTTACTTTATTTATTGCATTCTGTCAATCCATATAAGGTCAAACCAACCTATTGGATATAGAATCTGTCATGTTTAAGCATAAAATAATAAAATATACATACATAATCATGTTTGAACATGAGATAATAAAATATACATTACTTACCCATACAATGACAAATGAAAACACTAAGAACCACTATAAATTAATTCAGTCCTATACAGTAATACGTAGGTCATTTCAGAAATAATGCACACAATTTTTTGTTTACGTCCATGTTTATTTTTTTTAAATGTCTCTTTACAGTCCTTCACTATAGTCCCCCTGCTTCTCAATGGCCGAGTCCCAACGTGTGGGAAGCTTTACTATTCCATCCAGGACACCATCTTTGTTTATCTGTTGAATGGCTCGGGTAACTGCAGCAGAAAGCTCTTCCAGAGAAGGAAGACCACGGCCTCACATAGGTTGTTTCAACTTTGGGAATAAATCAAAGTCTGGTGGACTCATGTCCGGGCTGTAGGGAGCATGAGGCAACACCTCCCAACCGTATTGGCGCAGCTTTTCTGTTACAACATTCCTGATGTGCGGGCGAGTGTTGTCATGGAGAATGATCGGCCCAGCCTAGAGCAACTGAGGTCGGTTTTTGTGCATTTTTCTGCACAAATTTTGCATAAAATCACGATAATAAACTGCTGTGATACTTTTTTCCCGCACGGAACTCTGTCTGTCATGATGATTCCTTTGTGATCATAAGCAAAGATCATCATTTGTTTGACATTTCATCAATAGCAGCAAGTCGATACAAGAATGCTTGACCTTCAACATCGAATCTTTGTTTCAGCAAGGTTGCCATGTCGAGGCATTTCTGCTTCTGTTCAGGAGTCGAGCAGTGAGGGACCCATCGTGCAGAAATCTTTCTCTTCTTTAAATCATTTGTCAGAAAGTTCCTCACATGTCGCACGACAGTCTTCTTCAAGAGCATCTGACACAAGTTTCACACTTCGTTCATCTGTTATGTTTTTGGCCTTCCTGGCCTTGGATCATCGTTTATGCTCACACGGCTGCCACGAAAACAACTAGCCCATCGAGAAACTGTATTACGGTCCACTGTTAACTCGCCACAAACTTCACTTAAAGCACTGTGGATTTCTGTCTGGTTTTTCTCAAGCCCTGAACCGTGAGGCTCACTGTTGTTGAGTCATCTACTCCGCACTGTTGCCAACCTGTGCATCATTTATGAAATGACCCACATACAAACAATAATACAAACACTGATACAGTTGTAGTAGATACATAAACTGTGTAATTATATTATCGGTAGGAGAGACAATCAAGACAAAGTGTTCACTGAAAAGTTGATTTATAATATTCATCAGTATTAAATCACCACCTGGAAATGGTCCATACTGCTTCTGGACACACGGCCAGATTCTCCATTTGGTTTCACCATTATATCCAAGAAAGGCAAATATGCAAAAATTAAACAACTTGAAAACCTAACAAATCAAGGGTGTATTGCCTTATTACACTATGTACAGATACTTTACTGTAAAGTTCCTAATGGCTGTAACCAAGACCCATAGGGATCAGTCAGTACAGTGACTACTTATTGCCGAAATAGTCAAGTGATGATTCATGTCCTTTTTGGGCCACTGATATTTTTCAGAATGACTTTGGATAGCACTGTTATTCAGAGTCTAATAGTGACTCTTTCCACATGAGTAGCCTCCTGCATTTGCTCTAGTGATCTGACATGTCTGTAAAGCTTTAGCTCTATGCCTCCAATAAGCCTGGTTTACATGGGTCACAGACATATAGGCGATTTCACTTTCATCTTTACCTCATAACAAAATTTAGTACTGAATCTACTAGTGTAACATTATACCTATTACATGTTCAACACTGAAAAAATATCTGACATAATCATTTGTACTGCATTAGCATTATTGAAACTCTTTAAAATTTTGTGCTTGGTGTGCCCTGCAGCAGTTTAATAAATATCTGTAGCCCATGCAAAAACGGCCTGTAAAATTTATAGTTTAATATCTGATCCTCTTCTAACATAAATGAACAATGCATGTCTTGATAGCTATTATGTGCATAAGTTTATTCTGAGTTGATTCAGTACAAAAATAACACCCGCAGATATACAGTTTTCAATACAAATGTTGAAAAATGTGAATTAGGACTTGGCATCTGTGACAAACTGCTTGGTACCCTTTGGGGTACTGATAACACAGTCTGAGAAATACTGCTTTGGAGAAACAAAAGATATACCTGTTGTGTGGCTTGCGAAAAATCCCTTTCTCTGTACAGAGGCATCTGATTTAAAGACCAAGAACATCTGATTCCCAGTGGCAATAATTGGGTGTGGTGGTTTGGAGCCGCAAAACCTTCCCAATGTATGTGATTCAGGGGAATCACCATCATATAGTACAATGTGATCATATGCACACTCCTGATGGGGCTCCAATTCAAACACATTGAATAGCTAAAACATTATAAATGCCATTCATTCATTTATTTGCATTCTCTTAATCCATACAAGGTCAAACCAACCTATGGGATATAGAAGCTGTCAAGATACAAATATAATATAAACATAAAATAATGATATATACATACATTCATAATGAGCACAATAAGGACATAAAGTAAAACACAGTATTGCATAACAGCAGTGTCACAAAACATATTTTGATCAAAGACACAAAGCAAAACACAGTATTGCACAACAGTGTCACAAAACACAGTTTGAACAAATACACAAGATAATAGTGAAGATAATGAAACATGAATGAATTGAACTTACAGTGGGAAGACCTCCCACAACTAATCAAAATGTACAAAGGGCAAGAAATATAAAAAGAACCATATTCATTAGGAAGTTAATTGGTAATATTCATTAATACTATACAATGCATGTTCTGTATGGTAGGTTTGTAATGAAGATTTGAAATGCTTAATATCTTTAGATAGCATTTTAATATTTAATGGTAAGTGGTTATAAATCTTACTTCCAGAAAAGAGTACTCCTTTCTGTACAGATGATAGATTTGTAGAAGGCAAGTGTAAATTGTGGTTGTAATGAGTATTAATATCATGAATATCAGAATTAGATATAAAGCAACTTCTGTTCTTGATGACAAAGACAAGTAGTGAGAATATGTATTGAGACTGAAGTGGCAATATTTGTAATTTTTTAAATAATTCACGGCATGAGTCGTATCTACCTGAACTAGTAATAACTCTTATTATTCTTTTTTGAATTTTAAAAATACTGTCACTGAGATAAGAATTACCCCAGAAGATAATACCGTAAGATAGAATATCGTGCGCACAGGAATAATAGATCGACTTCATTAAGTCTAAAGACATAAATGGTTTTATTGCCCTTATTGCATAACAAGCCTTATTTAGTCTTGATGACAGTTCAGTGATATGATCCTTCCATGACATTGTACTATCAACATTTAAACCCAGGAATTTAGTACAATTAATATTGGTAATCACTGAGTTAGAAGATATTATTTGCATTTTTATTTCTTTATGTTTTTTTAATAAGAATTGCAAGAAGTGTGATTTTTCACAATTCAGTGTTAAAAAGTTGCTATTGAACCAATTAATTGTCTCATTCAAGAGTGAACTGACATTACTTTTAAATTCCTCAGGATTAGTGTTTGATATAATGATGCTGGTATCATCTGCAAATAATATTGGATTAGCCATTTTGTTTATGGTTAGTGGAAAATCATTTATATAAATGAGAAATAGTAATGGACCCAATGAGCCCTGTGGAACTCCATGTTTGACAGGCTCCCATTTGGAAGATACTTTATTATGTAAAATGGCTGCAAAATTTCCAATCCGATAATATATTTTGCATCTGTAATCTCACCTCCAACTAGTGCCAAGTTCAAGAGAATTTGGATCTATACATCCACTGCCCCATATACCTTCATGGCATAGTGCTTAATTAGTTAAGCACAGGGACAACTTTACCTTATGTAAGATTTGAATCTTTCATGGCACTGACTATGAAGAATGTGATGTGGCACCATGTAAATCTTGTGTGCTTCACACAAGATCTACATTCATTCATCCATTCATTCATTCATTGTATATTCCATAAATCCATATACATAGATATAGAACCAGTCACATAATTAATATACTACAATATAAATATATATATATGTACAGTTTATAATAATTAAAATAGATAAAAAAACATGTGTTAAATTTATATCAAAAAACAGTCTTACATCACTATACANAATAATAATAATAATAATATAGTAATACAGAGATAATAATATGACAGTATAATTAGTCTTGAAAACAGTTTCTGTGGTCTTAAATCCTCCATATGTCCTATTGTACCTTTACTGGTGGTAATGCCTATGGAGATTTGATGGAATGAGGATGTGTTAAATTTACAGTCTTACATCACTAGTCATAAAATTATGCAATATTAAAATTGTTTATGTTGTTATCCTTATTTCTAGGCAAATTTGTTACTAAAGAATTCATCACATGTATAAAAAGAATTTTGCAATAAAAATGTTGTCAACTGAATTTTAAAATTTTTCAAGTCATTAGACATAGATTTGATTTTTGGTGGCAAATGATCAAAGATGGCGCCACATCCCAGAAGATGGCATTCTTCAACTTTACCTTAATCTAAAATAGTCAATTTGTGTGATTGTATACATTTAGTAATATGAGAAACTTAATAAAAAGTTGATTCCTGAGGAAATAAGATAAAATTGGATTTGGGTCATGCTTGTTATGATTCAGTTCAGGACATTTTGTGTTTGCATATGCAGCACAAAGACATACAAACTGAAACCTACAGAACTCTCGAGTTTGCCAATAGTTTTGTATGAGTGTGAAGCATGGTCTCCGGCATTAAGGGAGGCACATAAACTGACAATGTTTGAGCAAGTTGCTGAGGGGAATACTTGGACCCAAGAGGAATGAAATAACAGGAGGTTAGAGAAAATGACGTAATGAAGAGTTGCAAAACTTTTTCTCTTATCTAAGTATAATTAGAATGATCAAGTCAATGATGATGAGATGGTGAGGGCATATAGCATGCATGAGGGATGACAGGAATGCATACAGGATTTTGGTAGGAAAGCCAAAAGAAATGAAACAACTAGGGTGACCTAGATGTAAGTGGGAGGATAAAAATGAGGTGGATCTTAGAGAGATAGGTTGGGGTGGTATGGACTGGATTGATCTGGCTCAACGTAGGGACCAGTGGCAGGTTCTTGTGAACACAGTAATGAATCTTCTGGTTCCATAAAACGAAAAAATTCTTGAGTAGCTAAGGGACTGGTGACTTCCTGAGAAATACTCAGCTCCATCTAATTAGTTACTAGGTTATACATTTAATAGAATTTATATTTGATGTCATACATATTAGCATATTACCTTTTAATGCAGGATTTCCGTTTGTAATGTTACCAAAATTATTCTGCTTTCAATTAATTAATGAAGATCAAATGCTATGCTATTCCATTAGAAATTCACTGCTATGAAAGAAATTATTTCTGCAATATTTACCAGCTTGATGCGATGTCCTGGAGTAGTAGTGAAATGCCAAACACAATCCTTGCGGCTTGGATAGTAGTCAGGATAATTTGGTGAAGAGATGGTTCCAGAAGGTGCAGTAATCTCATACTTACATCCTCCCTCCTTACAGTCATGTCCATTTTCATGCAGCATGAAGCCATTGTGGCAGGAACATGCATACGACCCAATGGTATTCCGACACTCATGTTGACAACCTCCATTGTTGGTTGCACATTCATCCATGTCTGTAGTAAGCAATAATATGTATAATAATAAATTTCCCCTTTCTATTCACTTACTTACACCTTAATGTACAGTTCTATGGTTGTGTATGAACCTTGGCCTCCTTTATGACATGTCCATTGTTTATTATTTACCTCTTTCTTCCATCTCTTCACTTTCAGCTCTCATTAATCATTCTCCATTTCTTCCAGCCACTTGAATCTGAGCATTTCACTTTTCTTCTGCCTTCTGGCTTACTTTCACAAATTGTCTTAACAACCCCTGTCTGCTCTATTCTAATTACACATTCCAATGCTCCAAACTTCTTTTTTCAATATCTGCTCCCTGATCAGGGGCTTTATATAATTAACTCAGTCCTTGGTAGCTTTTGTTCATCCAAACCCTTTGTTCAGTTATTGATCCTTCACAAAATGACTCAGCCCTTTATGACTTAGTAAAACCAAATCTGTAGTTTTTCCTTATTGGAAAATTCTTGTAACATTTTGGTCAGAAAACTTGAAAAGAAGAGACCATATGAAAAACTTGGACATATTCGACAGGAAAATATTAAAATGTATTTAAAGAACTAGGGTATGAAGGTGTTAATTGAATGCAGCTGACTGAGGATAGGGTGAAATGACAGACTTTTATAAACAAGGTGATGCACCTTCAGTTTCCACAAGAGAAGAAAATTTTTTATACTTACCAAGTAAGGTTCTTTACTATGAAGTGTAATGAAAACAGCTGTTAAGATTGAATGTTCAGTATACTAACATTCTCTTCCAGTCACCATTATATTTAAATGACTTCCGTGATCTGAATATGATTTGTGTTTCTAATGATGATGTGTAACAATAAACATGACTTATTTTGGATATTGTTCATCATCTGAAGTCTCCTATCCAGTGACTGAGACTATCTCTTTCTAACAGATCCATGTGAGTAGGATCTATTTTCCATTACTTCTGACATAGTAAACAGATTCGGTTTCTGAGATTTATTTGGAAAAACTCAAAGTGATGAACAATGTTCATAATAATAATTACGAGGGTCGTACTGAAAGTCATAAGCAACAATTTTTTGTAAAGTAACATGCTTTATTATTGACAAACCAAATATACCACCTCAATCTACAGACCTTTCTTTATTTTTCCACATAATCGCCACTTCATTGTCCACATTTATCCCAGCGTTCTGGGAGTTTGAAAATTCCCCTTCTGTAAAATTCCGTTCCAGCCATCTGAAGACACTGACGCACTACTTTCTGAATTGCCTCCCTTGTCTCAAAACATTGTCCATGCAGCTGATCCTTCACAAATCCAAAAAGATGGTAGTCAGAGGGTGCCAGATCAGGGCTATAGGAGGGGTGTGGAAGAACTTCCCACCCCATCTTTTCAATTGCTTCCAATGTGAGGTGAGCAGCGTGGGGGCGAGCGTTGTCATGCAGGATGATGATGTTTTGTCCCGGACGTTTATCGTGCATTGCAAGATGGAGCTTGTGCAGTGTCAGGACATAACGAGCAGCATTGATGGTGTGCCCAGGTTCCAGGAATTCAGCCAGAATAAATCCCTCTGCATCCCAGAAGACTGTGCCCATCACCATTCCAGCTGATGGCACTGTATTTGCCTTCTCTTTTGATGGAGAATGCAAATGGTGCCATTCCATACTCTGCCGTTTCATTTCAGGCTCGAAATGGTGAAACCAGCTTTCGTCACCTGTCACAATACAGAGCAAAAAATCATCGCCTTCGTGTCGATATCTCTGCAACAGTTCTGAGGTGATGGCTTTTCGCTGACCTTTGTGGTCTTTGGTCAATAACCACGGGACCCAGTGAGCACAAACTTTCCTATAGCCCAAGCTTTCAATCATCTCCTGTACTACACTGTGCCCTATGCCAAGTTTTTGTGCTCTTGTGTCCACAGTCACATGCCTGTCATCTTGAATTATCTCATCTACTCTTTCCTTGTTGCGTTCAGTTGAGGCTGTTCGAGGATGACTGCTCCAAGGCTCATCTTCGATGCTGGTGTTCCCATCTTTAAAATGTTCCACCCATCTTTGAACACTGCTCGCACCCATGCACGCACTTCCATAAGCACGCTGAAGTCTCTGGTGAATTTCTGCAGCAGGGATTTCCTCTTTCACAAGAAATTTGATGACAGCACACTGGCGAAAGGACATATTGTCATTGGCCATTTTGTTAGGAGTGTTACTGGTCACGTGATGCAAGCTATTGAAGTCACAAGACACTCAAGGTTAACACAACAGCTGGTTCCACCTACCACCGTACTCTCTTTCATCTGCTGTTCCCAGGTTGCATGCAAAAAAGTTGCTCATGACTTTCGGTACGACCTACGTATGTTTATCAGTCTGACTTTTATGTATAGCATTATGAGTGCTGTTACCAGTGAAAAAGACTGCAGCAAAGCCAGACTTCTGCACGGAGTTGTCAGAATTAAATTCAACACGTAGGCTGTTGCCCTCTGATGTAATTAGTGGAGGAAGCCGGGAGCCACAATAGACACCATGCTTTCTTGTCACATCCTCACCCATCTTGCTGTGTACTTCCACGCTGTCATATTCACATTCTTGCTGCAATGTTCAGATATGTATACAAAGAACAAGAATGCTTATGCTGTAAGAGCACTCTACCTTGTATAGTTCAGTGATTCGCAAGTACAGCCACTGGATATTTTACCCAACAATATAAAGAACACAGAAGTAACTGAATTTAAGATATCATGAATTTTGTCCACAGACCCTGATTAAAACAAGATTGTACTTCAGCTACTCATTGATCAGAGATGTGACGTATTTTGAAACATCCATATTAAAATCTTATTCAGGACTACTACAGTCAATAATTTCGTGGACTGTCGTTTTGTCGCACCGTATTACAAGATACTCATAAACACTTACACATATTCACATCCTCCCTCAAAATAGTCGCCGTTGGTCGCTGTGCAAGTCTGCCAACACTGATATTGCTGTCTGAAACACTACTGAAAGATATCTGCAGGAAGGTCCTGTACGGCTTCCCTTGTGGCAGTGACAGTCTCCTTGACCAACTGAAATCGATGCCCACGTAGCTTTTCTTTCAAGTGGGGAAAGGAAAAGAGATTGCATGGTGTGAGATCTGGTGAGTATGGAGGGTGTGACAAAATGGTGACCTGTTGTTTTGCCAGTTCCTCTTGGGCAAGCACAGAACAATGTGCAGGGGCTTTGTCATGTAGCAAGAGCCAGTTCTTCCTGTGCCAAAGCTCAGGACGCTGAGGACGAGTTGAATTGTGTAGACATCAAAGGATCTCCATGTAGAGGTGCTTGTTAACAGTCACTCCTTCTGGGATGAATTCCATGTGAACAATTCCAGAGAAGACAAAAATCAGTTTAAGGATTACCTTTCCTTTTGACTTGTACTGTTCTGGGTTCTTCTTTCTTGGTGATGATGGCGATTTCCAGGTGGTCAACTGTCACTTTAGTTGCAGATCGTACAGAAAACACGATGTTTCATCACCTATTATGATCTGGTTGAGAAACATCCTGCCTTTGTGAGCACTATTGATCAGGTCACTACAAATGCTCATGCGACTGTCACTTTGGTCTTGGTCAGGACGTGTCGAACACTGTGATGGGTAACACTAGACATGTTCAGGTCATCAGACAGAATTTTGTATGCAAGTATCATGGCTAATTTCTGCTGCTGCTGCGTTTTCATCTACCATTTGGGAGCAGTTGGCACACACCAACTTTGCAGCTTCTTGGATCTTGAGTTCAATTCTAACCATTCTTGGCCAACCAGTATGTTCATCATCTTCCAAACTGTCTCTCCTCTGTGCAAATCGTTTGTGCCACTTAAACACAGCACTACAGCCCAAAGCTTCTTTGCCATATGATTGCTTGATCATCTCAAACATTTTGATAGCAAATTTGCCTAATTTTTGGCAGAACTTGACGCTTTCCTGTTGCTCAGACTGCAACATTCTCGATTTCTGCTACTTGCAGGCAGGGACTTTCTTTCTGAATACACCGCATGCATGCAACTGCTTCCTGCTGGGACAAGAGAAGAATGGACACGGCACCATCTCATGGCTCCATGTATCCGCTATAATACTTAACAGTGCCAGTGTGTGGCCAACCCATGAAATTATTGACTGTACTATGTATAAATGACCACATAAAATGTCTGTGTGGCTATGACAAATGTTTGTCTGAGAAGAAATGGCATAGCATGTGGTAATGTGATACAGTAGGTTAAGACTGTGACTTGTAATGGCTGAAGAAATCAAATTTAATTCACATTAAGAAATTAATTTTAAACATTCTGTAGCAAACTACCATTTCAGCAAGTGGTCTTTCTAAATTAGCTCACACTTCTGAGCAGTCAATTCACTATGAGCTAGCAATGATTTATAAGGTACTGATGAGAGTGTTGCATGTCAGTGCAAAGTGACACAGACAGTGACAGACACAGCACCTCAGGGTATAAAAAACAGAAAATTTCTTTATTAAAACCTTCACAACACAACTATATTAAGGTCAGTGCCTAGTTTAGCTCTACTACATGTTTCGGCTATTAAAACCCATCATCAGGCAAATACATGGCTAACAGATATACAGCACTGAACAGCAGTACTAATAAAATTGGATACAATAATATTTATAAGATTAAAATATTAATGTTAATTATATAGTAGGTGCCTCATCTTACAAAGTATTGTCCATTCTGTACAGAATGTAAACAAAGTTAACAATGTATAATTAACATTAATATTACTACATCTACATCACAAGCCTCCAAAACAGTTTATCATAAATACACAAAATATAGAATATACCAATTTGTCCACGGGAACACAACAAAATCACAAAAACCGACTGACTCGATGATGTAAAGCATCACTTGAAGAATTTTATTCTTGTAAGTTTTGAGGTTTTCATGGCGATGACTATGAAGGAAGTCGTCTTCTGGGTTTTGGCGCCGTGTATTATTCGTTTTGGCCGACGTTTCGGAGGAACGTATTGCCTCCATCTTCAGAGCAGGTGAATGGCTTGTGAATGCAGAGAGCAGTAGCGGCGCCAAAACCCAGAAGACGACTTTCTTCAATTTTATTCTTGTTTTATACTATAACTTTTGTCTTATATAATCTAATTTATTGTATTTTTATGCCAAGCATTTTAATATAATTAATATTATTATATCCAATTTTATTAGTACTGCAGTTCAGTGGTGTATATATGTTAGCCATGTATTTGCCTGATGAAGGCTTTTAATAGCCGAAACATGTAGCAGAGCCAAACTAGGCACTGACCTTAATATAGTTGTGTAGTGATGGTTTTAATAAAGAAATTGTATATTATAACACAACAGGATGCATGAAATGAAAAAAAAAATTAAGAACAGAAAACTTGTATGTGCCCAATGAAACACAGAAATGATACACACCCCAAATAATCCCCATTGCATGGATAGATCAAGCAGGACCCACTGTGTGGCTCCCTCACTTGATGGCACAAGAGTTTTCTTGCGAGACTACGTCACGGATAAGTGTATCACAACCCCATTTCCCTTATACCATTAACCCTTGAAGAGCTTTGGGGAAGGACTGTTGTAGCTGTTGCCAAAGTTAAGATGGGACAGTGGGATATTGTTTATGTGATTTGAGGACACCACATGGAACATTTGTGAAACTAAAAATGCACTGGGAAAAATGTTTATGCAGTGCACTTTGTTTCATACACATGTATTCATTTCAAGACATGGCTGTTGAAAATACATCATAATTTACAAAGACCCTATACTGTAAGTTAGTTTATCACCTATTGCACCACACACACTCAGATACAGTATTTGTTTATTTATCAACGTCTTGTTAATTCTAACTAAAGCTTTTCAGGTTTATTTATTATATTCTAAGGAAGTCATAGGAGAGTTTATTAAAGAAGATCTGAATTTACCTGTTTCTCACTGTAATCCTGCAAAGCACACAATTAAAAAGCAGAAACACAGCCATCACTCTGTTAATTTGAGAAGGCCACAAATTTAAGTCTTACCTGATAAACCTAAAACAGAAAGAAAAGAAAACAGTAAATTCTTTATGCTTAATACCAGATAATTGCACTTCATTTACAAAGTGTCTACAAAATTTTCAATGTCATATTTCAGTTCATCTTTATAAAGTTTTCTTCTCAGAAGTATGTTTCAGTCTTCTGAACAGTATTACTCAAGTTGCAGCACCTGATACAAAGACAACTGTTACACAATTCACGCAAACACATATTCATTACACAGAATCATATCAAGAGCATTATTCTCCCTCCCCCACATTTTAAAATTAAATTCAACGATCACAGTCCACATCCTGCTTCCACAAAAATTACTGGGATTTCAGCACTTTCAGAAAACAGGATATAGTGAGCAGCAACTATAAACTCAATGGATCAGGGTCCATTTTGAGTTCCTTGGCTGGTCAGGACATTTTCTATCTGCAATGGTACTCAAATGTTTATTACTGTGTAGTCTGCCACTGGATCCTTTACTGATGCAATTGAATCCCATCCACACCCTATTTCAGTACTACCCCTTTAATATATCCCAATATGTACATTTTAATCTCCTAAGAGCCTCATCTTTTAATGTTTCCCAGCTAATTTTTATATGCATTTCTAATCTCCTCCATGCATGCTACATATCCCACTTATCTCATTCTCCTTGATTCCAACACCCTTCTATTATCTGGTGAACGGAATGAATTCAACTAGAATTATCAGTACCAGTATGATGACATAACTTACATGGAATGCTGGTACTAATGTTCAATGTAAGGCTTTTATATCTCACATCTCACGTCATTACTATGAGACAAGAAATTTCTATGTAATTCTAGCTTAAATAACCTTAAACTGAGGCTCCTGTTTATTTTTCAGTATAATAACAAGTAAACAGTGATAGAAGTAGACCAATGTATAGTTGCCTTAGTCTAAAATTTGTAACTTCTTTTTTGGAACAATGTAAAATTAAGTGATAAACACACCTCCTTTCTAATCTTCCACTTTCGTAGCTTGTTTAATTAGATTACTACATTTTTATTTTATCTCACAGTGTTTCTTTACTCTTTCACCTTCCTTACATTTTACCATTTACCCCTTTCCTGATCTCATGACATGCCCTTTGAAGGAACACAGGATCACATTCATTTTATATCACTCCCTCTGGTTCACTCTTAGCCCCAGCCCTTGTCCTCCCTTCCCTGTAAGACTGACCATTTTATCCCATGCAGCTTACTGTTCTAAACAAAACTCAGAGGTATCAGCATCCTTTAAAACTCTGCTAACTATTTACCAAACTACAAGAAATCAAACCCCAGAAGACAGTAATCTTATAGGTGCTGTCATGAAAACATCGAATATCACAAGGTGGGACCTTTCCCATAAGTTTTGTCGTATGTGTATTCTTGTAGAAGTATTTGCCTACTGTCACACCTTGGCACTATTTTGACCTACATTGGATATCGGACAGTATAGGTGCAGGCAGAATGTGACCTTTAATTCACAAATCAATTTGGAACTACTGTATGAAAACTACATAGGTTGACCATAAATTGGAACTGAAAAGTGATTTGAAAGTTAGTGTTTAATAATATGACCATGGAATTTTTCTTATCCTAACAATGGAAACAAAATTTTTCAGAAGTATTGAAAGAAAGATGAGAAAGGATACAATTGTAAATCAAATTATTTGAAAAGTTTGAATTAAATAACTTTTAGGCAAGAAACAATTACCTTTTTGGTAGTATAAAAAGAATGGCATAGAAGAAACATACTGAGAAGACCAATGGGGGGGGGGGGGACAAACAAACAAACAATAACATGTATGTATGTATATATGTGTGTGTGTGTGTGTGTGTATACAGGCTGTCCCAGGAGGAAATGTCAATATTCTGGGAGGTCACAGCATCGCTCATTCTCAGCAAAAGAGTGTGTACGTACATGTGTCCTATTCTGAACAGTCTGAGACAGAGCTATTTCAGTGTACAGTACACAACATACTGTACAGACAAGCAACACGCCATGTCCTCACATGAGTTGCAAAGTGCATTGATGTTAACAGTGGAATTTTCGAAAATGTATCGTACAAGGTAAACTATACCAACTTCGTCACTTGAACAATAAATGCCAGTATTAGAAACAGTAGGTAATATTTCTTTCTTATCAACAAATTTGGAACTGTAGAGTGAAACAGCTCTATCTCGGAAACCGTTCAGAATAAGATACATGTACATATACACCTTTTTGTTTAGAATAATCTCCCAGAATATTGGCCTTTCCGCCTGGGACACCCTGCATGTGTGGGACAACCCAAACTAAAATGTTTAAGCCAGATACTGAAATATTTTAAGAGATGAGGAAAGAGGTGGTAAAAAATTTGAAAGGAAAGACTGGAAATAAAAAAGAGTTTGAAACTTTTTTGTCTCTTGATCCATATGAAGAAGAATGATTCTGATAGAGGAAGAATTTTTCTTAAAACATATTAGAACTGAATGCAATTTTAAGAAAGGATGACTATGTTGGTTTTCATAAAACTTGTTTCATTCTGTATTCAAATTTTCGGCAGTGAAAACTTGCATGATTTTTTTATATAGTATGTGAAATAAATATTTCACTCACATTATTTCCTTCCAGTTCGAAGTGGGTGAAGTTGAGCGTAATGCGGTACTGTGGTGGTGCAATGATTTCCCACACACAATTCTTGTTTCCAGGGTACAGTTCTGGGAAACTGGGACTTGTTATGGTACCATTAGAGGCATCAAACACACCACCACAGGCATCTGTAACATGAGAAGCATCAGTGTAATGATGGCAGTTCAAACATCAATGTGTTACACGACAGAAGTAAGGAGTAAGGTACAGAATATTCTGAATGATGAAGAATTCTCACACCTTCACAATGCTTGCCATCAGAATGAAGCTCAAATCCAATTCTGCAAGAGCATTCATAACCTCCTAGAGTGTTTACACAGTTATGTTCACAGCCATGAGTCTGCAGGGCACATTCATCAAATTCTGCAACACCAAATAATTTAAACAAGTTTTTATAAGCAGTCATATTTTCTAATGAAGCATGCATCAGTGCCTGAAGTCCAAAGACAAAAGAAGATTTATAAGTGATATATTTTTTTCTTCACATTCACATGTAAAAATTATGGAGCCTAAACACTTTCCAAAATATTTATGGAGTATACATGTAGAGGAATGAAGTCCTTTGGATGTCCAAGGATATCCTGAAACGCTCAGCGGCAGTGATGGTGGTGGTGGTGATGATGATGATGATGATGATGATGATGACGACGACGATGATGATGATGATGACAGTGGTGGTGGTGGTGGTGGTGGCGGCAATGATGATTGTTGTTGTTGTTGTTGTTGATGATGATGATGATGATGATGATGATGGTGTAACAATTTTCTGTCTGCTGGCATACCTTGCTGGCTGCAGGAAGTCTGCCCTTAATTTACTTGTTGCTGGAGGCTCTGTACATTCACAGTTCAATCATACCATCATAACATTCAGTACTGAAGAAATATGAAATATGCATTACAAGAAGCTCTTCTAAATAAGAATTTTTTCATGAAAATGACAATACCTAAGGACCACTATTAGCAGATCCACCTACCAGCAGGATTATTACTACCTTAAACAAGTACATGCAGTGTTCTATTGGCATGCTGTGTTGCCATAATCTGACATGGCAGTTTTAAAATTTTGCTAGTATTAAATTTGTGTTATATATTTTCTGATAATTTTTGTTTTATTTGTTTTAAAATATATTAATTAGATAATTTTTCGCAGGTATTATGAGAAGATAAACATAAAAATACATTTAAGCACTAAGAAAATAAATAAATATAATTTACACTGTACCACCCACTTAAGTTTCCCCACTATTGTAGGCTACATACAATTGATGGCTTACAGTAAGAGCATAATATAAGAGTTTTAGATCATGTTTTTAACTACATCAAACATGCGCATAAGTACTGAAACTTGAAACTGAATCTTTCAAAGTTCAAAGAATGTTCCAGCCAAGATACAAAAAAAAATACTGTAATTTAAAATAGCACTACTCATATATTCCAAAATGTGAAGCCAAGTAGTCTGGTAAAGGTTTTTTTTAATTCACTTAGTGGGAGGGTGGAGCCCAACTGGGTCCACTTGGCACGGCAGCCACTGATTGGCCTATTGTAGCCTGCCCCAGGTGATTATGATGATGGAGAATTTGGTGGAATGAAGATTGGCAAGGGAAACCGAAGTACCCAGAGAAAACCCACTCCAGCGCCACTTTATCTACCACAAATCCCACTTGACCAGACCTGGGATCGAACCCAGGCCGCCGTGGTGGGAATCCAGCAACTAACCGTTTGAGCTATGGCGCTGCCCCCTAGTAAAGGGTTACTGACATTTCAGAGGACACACTGCCTCCATTTGCAGGGTCTGAATAGTAAAACAAACAAGGAAGCAATCAGCAGGCTGAGTCAAGATGGAAGTAGAAGGTTCCTCCAGAACATCAGTATACTTCTATCAACCTACATGGAATTACATTCCATCTTCATAGCCACTAGCACAAAACCCTCAAATCTCAATGTCACTGTACCATAGAACATTCAATTTAACTGCTTACCCTTCATAAACTTAGCAGAGAAGCCTACTTTCTGAACTGAGCCATCAGAAACAAATTTGACAAAAAGATGGTTTCTTGTAGAGTGGATGTCACTTGGAATCTTGTATCCACAGTATGTACCAATAAGTGGACTATCAGCCAACAAGCCATCTCGCACCTCAAGATAGTCATACACGCAGTTGTCATGATTCTCCACCTAAACAAATGAGTCACAATGAGATTGATGTTTTCATATAGCTCAGCCATTACACCACAGCTGTGTTAGAAATTGTATGTTGCAGTGCATTTGATATACAAATACATTGTGTTGAGTTATTTTTATCTAGTGCTGAAGTTAAAAATCTTTGGAATTATACTTCCACTCCCAAATATGTTCATTTCATGGCGCTTATTATGCACAGGGATAACCTTACTTTTACATTTCATTGGGTCTATTCCAGTTTTCTTACTTTGCATGATGATTACTAAACAAGTTGGTGTTCTAGTGACTGGTATTATCAACGTTTAAGTACAGTATTTATTGACTTCTGTGTTTGTCCTGATCACTGTCTCTAGCCTCACAGATCAGACCAGATCATTAAGATAAACTCTGCCACTAGAATGTACAACCTGATGATGGGAAAATGACATGTACAGGGATTGGACAAAATAATGGAAACACTACAGATACTGTACACTTTTCTTTATTAATAAGGCTTTGGACCAACTTTCGCCTTCAGTATAGCAATTCCTTTTGGAATGACCTTACACATGTTTTGCACTGATCATTGTTACTCGCCTCACAGATCAGATCATATCAGTATAATCTCTGCCACTAGAATGTAGCACCTGATTATGGGAAAATGGCATGTACAGGCATTGGACAAAATAATGGAAATACTACAGACACTGTACACATTTCTTTATTAATGTGGTGTTGAACCCCCTTTTGCCTTCAACATAGCCGCAATCCAACTTGGAATGGATTTGCACAACTTTTATACAGTCTCCAGCAGGATTTTATACCATTCTTCTTGAAGAACTTCTTCAAATCGCTTTTCAGATTTCGGTGATGAGAATCTGTTCCCCACTGTAGTTTCCAAAATTGACCAGAGTTGTTCAATTATGTTGAAATCTGGTGATTATGCCGGCCAGGGAACATGTTGAAGTTCACCTTCAAGCTCTTCAAACCATGACTGAACAGTCCCAGCTGTGTGATGGGGTACTGTCATCTTGGGAAACTGTGTCATTGTTCACAAATAACAGCTGGATTATGGGATAGACTTACCCATCCTGTCTACATGTTCCCTTGCAGTAATTCAGCCATGAAGGGTAATAATGGGACCAGCAGAATACCACAATATTGCTGCCAGAACCATCATAAAACCTTCCCTGTGATTCGTTCTTGGAACCGGGCATTCCGGATTGTAGGCTTCCTTGGGTGTTCTCCAAACGCAAACTCTTCCTGATGTAGGGAACATCATGAAGGACGACTCATCTGACCATATCATGTGCATGTTTCCATTTGTTCGATGTCCAGGCTTTATGGTCATGACACCAGAGGTTCATGAATTGCAGTCCTACTGTGGATTTGTGAAGCTCACATCTGACAGTTTTTGTGGAAACGGAGTCTTCAAGGTGAATATTCGGTTCTGCTGTCCTGTTACCTGTGCTACAGCAGTTATGTGATTTTTCAAAATAGTCCTTCTCAATATATAATAATCTCTTTCTGTCAATGTTGATTTTCACCCCCTATTCCTCTTTGCTGATCTTGTCTTCCAGTGATTCATGTATGTCGACATAACCTTAGAAACTGTCACTCTCAGTACACCTAATAACATGGCAGTTTTTGTGACAGATGCTCCAGCTAAATGGACACCAATAATCTGTCCTCTTTTAAAATCGGGAAGGTCTCCCATTTTACTATTATTTCACATGGACTGTCACTGAACACAATCTCTAATTCACTTACACAAGCACTACAGTGTGTAAACAAGGCCAACTTAAGTTCTTTCAATGTGGCCAACACAAACACATTCTATTTCTAATTTTCTTAATATTTCCATTATTTTGTCCAACCCCTCCATATTAAATTCAGCTCATGCAATAGGCAATGTTCAACATAAGTGAACTGTAATGTTTCTACATTGCTACTTGTCAATATTATGGTACACATATGAATTGATAGTCCTAACATTATAGCTAATTATTCATTATCCAGGAGATGTAACAGCCAAGTCATAAGGCAACTGGTCAGCCAGAGTGACTTGTAGGGCCATTCTTTTCTTTTCACACCATGTTAAGAATAGTTTTCAGAAATGCATAGATTCCTACTCAATGGGTATGATGGGCTTTTTCTCTGAAGTGAAAGGTGGCCAGAGCATCAGCAAGGACTAATTCCATTTGTATTTATGTTAACTAAAATTGTCATTATCATCTGAAATGTTGAAGATAGAATTTTAAAGAAACTAAGTTTTTAACTATTAACTTACCAGTTAACTACAAATTAACTCAGAAGTTTGCTATGTCAAATTTGTCCAGCATTTGAACTCAAAGAGTTACACAAATCAATAATGTAAATAAGATTACTGTCTTCTGAAATATGGTGCCACGCAGTCTAACAGATGTTAACCAATGTTTCAGAGAACATGCTACCTTCATCTCCCCTGAAGAAGGAAGTAACATGTTCCTCCAAAATGTTAGTAAATATCTACTTGATCACGTGGTATCACATCGCAGAACACATAAATCTTCCTGTTCACCAACATAGGGACCTCAGATGTCACAAGAATATAACAAATCAGCGATTCGTCATGAAAATAATGAAGCAGATTCCCAGAAATTATTATTAGACATATACCTCAAATGATTCAAATTTTAGAGCCACTTGGTATGTTTCTGGCACAGTGAGTTTCCATATGCACTCCTTGTTGGCCTGATAATCATCTGGGTAATTGGGAGACTCCAGATGACCTTCATCCATCATCAAGTGACCTCCACATACAGCTACCAAGAAGATCATGGTAAAACATGAATACTGCTCCAATTGTTTAAAACATAGATACCAAGATATAAAACAAATCAACATAGTCTGCAACCCTACATCTACTTTATAAAACAGGATATTTGGTGACCATCAAAATAATTATCAAGTACTCAAAGGAAGAACCTATATCACGTAGTTAACTAGAGTTTTATTTGTTTTTATACCGAACAGATCAGTTTATTATTTCTGTTACCAATGTATGGTAAATTCTCATGCATTTTATAAAATACTGCATTAGTAACAGTCTTTTAAGACAGCTGAGATAGCTCAGTTGGTACAGCAATGGGCTACAGGCTGGATGGCAGGGGTTTTATTCCTGGCAGGGGAAAGAGATTTTTCTCTTCCCCATAGTGTCCAGACTGGCACTGGGGCCCACACAGCATCCTGTATAATTGATACCAGGAGCTCCTTTCTTTGGGGTAAAGCAGCTGGGACACAAATATGACCACTCACTCCCATCCAGTGCCAGCATCTTACTTAATTACTTAATTAATCACAGGGACAATAATATTATATTGTAGCCTTCATCAGTTATCATGTCACAATACTGATTCATCATGTGCTTTAAGGGGCTGCAAAAATCAAGAGAGCCTTGAACAGGAAACCTGGCCTTTTGACCAAAGATTTCATTTCAAAACCTCACAAATATGAAGCAAGGGTGCTGAACCTTTGGAAGCAAGATGCATTCAAGTTTGCTTGTTAAAAGTAGTTTAATTTACCTTCATAATTTGCTGTAAATCCACGATGGCCATTCTGGCGAGTGGATGTTATGTAGGTCACTAACATTCGACTCCCATTTGAGATGACTGGGATATTGACGCGATTACTACCACAGTATCGTCCTGTAAACACAAGTAACTAGCAGGTCACTTCAGCTGGAACCACTATAATAAACTGAGAAAATTGCAAGAAGCAGCAATGGTAGGTTCACGCACCAAGGAGAGGTGATCTGTGCCAGTAGCCATCGCGAACCTCGATGTAATCAGTGCGGCAGTTGTCACTTTCATAGATGTCCATTTCAGTGATATTGAGCACGATACGCTCTCCATGTGTAGCTGTGATACGCCATTCACAGCGTTCACCCTCTACTGGTGGACTTGAATTGGGATGTGATGGTGATGAGAATGTGGCTGAATTCTCTTGATATGTCCTTCCACAACCTGAAACATTGAGTACTGAAATTTAAATATGGGAAAACATTAAATGGGGGTTTTACCAAGCTGAGTTTGAATCTGGGCCAGAGCCATTATCTTGACTAAGGGATTCCTGTAGTTTTCCTTAGCCCTTCAAGTCCTGTACTAAGATAGTACATTAAGATTGGTCATGATCACTTCCTCCCTCACCGTTTTGAGTTCAGTACTCACAATCACAATTTCATTTCATGCTACATAACCGAAGCAGTTGAAAAAGTGTTGGTTACATGAATAATCAAATAGTTGTATACATTTATAATTAACTCTATTCCTGTAATTCTTCTTTCAATCCTTGAATTTCAACTTGAGTTAAATGAAGGTCTTTCATGTTGTCCACATAGTGTTAGCTTAATCATGTACTTGAAACACTGTACAGCATTCATTTTAATGCTTATCCTAGAGACAGTATTGTATGGATGTATCTATTGTATACCAATTCTTTGTGCCAATATCTTTATTTTTTCTTTCTCTCTTTGTTAGTAGCTGTGATCTACAAGCAGTAACATTATTTTTTTTGAGATATTAAAAAAAATTATTTATACGTGTATTTATGTACAAATCTTTGGATGAAGCAAGACGAGGCAGGAGAAAACTGCATATTGAGGAGCTTCATTATTTGTACTGATTCAATGGGTAAGTTATGTACCATGTAAGAGAAAGAAGTGCACACAAAGTTTTGCTACAAAAAAACATGAGAGAAACAGACTACATGGAAGACCTTGGCATAGGTTGGAAGATAATATTAAAATGGATATTAAATAAATAGGATGGGAAGATGTGGACTGAATTCATCTGGCTCCGGACAGAGAGAACTGAACACAGTAATAAACCCTTGTTTTCCATAAAATACTGGGAATTTCTTGTGTGGGTGAGCAACTAGTTGTTTGTGAAAAAAGAACTCAGGTCCTTGGAGATAGTTACTCAGTCATATACAAATATTTCAGCAAAATTTTTCATTCTAAATAGTGTCTTCATGAAATACAAATATGAAACCTTACTGATGACACCATGTCTCTCTCTTTAAAATTACTTGATAGGCTTTGAGGAAAACTAGTTTGTAAGATTTACAACTGAAGTTTTTTGGTGAATATAACCACTATTTTTACGTGCAGTCCAAACCAAACTTTATATGCTTCTCAAAAAACAGATAATGGAATGGGACAAAATATAAATCTCATCTTGATATACACATTTTTCAATAGAGATAATATTTATTGAAGCATAAAAAGAATTGTGTCTCCTTACAGTGTGATTTATGTTGTAAAACCTTTTGTTTATTTTCTGTAGTTTTTATTTCTTGATCCACACACTTCCACTTTTACATCCAGTAATATCATCTGGTATACGCACTAGCGTGCACGTGCGCATACGAAAAACCAATTTACCACCACACTGCCTGGAACCATACTGGGACAGCCATGTGGTCAGATTGTACGACACGCATATATAAGTATTACCAACATATACAACAGAAACAACATGCGTATATTAGTATTATCAACATTCCCCCGTAATCACAGCATGTAAATTAAATAATAATAATAACCAAAATATTATGGTACAATCACATGGGCACATAAATTCAATTTATACAATCAAAAGGTTTCATGCCCAATGCATCTAGCAAATATTCATGCTTCACCTTAGGTAAACTCTTCGTCATTATATCGGCCTTCATAATTTCTGTAGGCACATATTCAAGATCAATCAATCCATTCTGTACTACCTCTCTTACATAATGATATCGTACATCGATGTGTTTACATCTGGAATGAAATACTGGATTTGAGGCTAACTTGATACAACTTTGATTGTCAACATTCATCAAAATTGGAGAGTCATCATTTAATAGTTCCATCAACATTTTTCTGAGAAAGACACCCTTCTTACAAGCCTCACTTAGAGCAATATATTCAGACTCAGTAGTAGAAAGTGCAACACTTTTCTGCTTCTTTGCCTCCCAAGAAATAGGTCCATTTGCTAATTCAAAAATGTTTCCCGAGTAAGACTTCCTATCTTCTCCATTAGCATAATCTGAGTCAGAGTACCCAACAATGGATTTTCCTGTCTTAGAATACACCAAACACAGGTCCTTAGTTTTTCTTAGATAACGCAATACATGCTTGGCACATTTCCAATGTTCAGCCGTGGCACAAGAATTGTATTGACCTAGGAAACTGGCTGCAAAAGCAATGTCAGGTCTTGCTATAAGAGCTAAGTAATTGAGGCAGCCAACCAAACTTTGATAAGAGAAAATCTCACTTAACTTATCAGAATTGTTTCTGTCTAGCTTACAACCAGTAGGAAGAGGTGTAGATACATTTTTACAGTTTATCATGGCAAACTTTTCCAGTATCTTGCATATGTATTCCTCTTGATCTACATAAATACTTCCATTCCTTTTCCTAATTCTCATACCTAACAAGTACTTAGTTTCTCCAAGATCTTTTAATCTGAACTTAGATCCTAGTTTCTTTACAAGTCTTTCTTTTTCAGAGATATCATTGGTTACAATTAAGAAATCATCAACATATAATGCTAAAACAGTAAATGAATCATCCATCTTTCTGTAAAACATACATGGCTCATTAACAGAAACTTCATAACCAAGAGTTACCAACTCTTTAGTAATAGTAGTATTCCATGTACGTGAAGCTTGCTTCAATCCATACAAAGCTTTGTTTAATAGACAAACTTTATTTTCCAATCCTTCAACAGTAAAACCCTCAGGCTGAGTCATGTATATTTCTTCTTCTAATTCTCCATTCAAGAAGGCTGTGCAAATATCAAGACTATACATCTTCAAATTTAACTCAACAGTCAAGGCTAACAAAAATCTTATTACAGACCTTCCAAAAACTGGTGAATAAGTCTCATTATAGTCAATCCCATCAATTTGAGAAAAACCTCTAGCAACTAAGCGTGCCTTGTATTTGGGATCACTCTGTAAGTCCTTTTTAACTACATACACCCACTTACATGAGATAGCTTTCTTACCTTTGGGCAGCTCTACTAGATTCCATGTATTATTCTGAATGAGTGCATCATACTCCTCTTTCATTGCCCTTTTCCAATTATTTTTATCAGGTCCTCTAACAGCACTTGAATATGAATCTGGACAGTTGTCAACAAAACTTTCAACAGTCATGAAATTAGTTTCATAATCCTGCAACCACAATGGTGGGCGTCTAACCCTCATCATTGTACCTGGTTCATTCTCAACCTGTTGTACAGGAACTGCAAGTACATCATCAGTTTCAGCATCACTTAATACAGATGCAACCGGAGTATGATCACTCTCATTCAGATTTACAGTAGAGTCATCTAATACTTTTTCTGCATCAGGTTGATCCCCACTATCAGAGATCTCAGACCCAAAATAGCTAGGCTTGATGAAATCAGTAGATGCATTTACATTCTCTTCATCTACACTAGCCCTTACATTTTCCAAGAAAATGACATCTCGTGCAAATATTACCGATTTAGGGTTGGACAGATCAATCAGTCTGTAGTTTCCAGACTTCTCACAGTATCCTACAAAACACATCCCCTTCGATTTAGAATCCCATTTAAGCCTATTTTCCTTTGGTACATGCATGTATGCCACACATCCAAATACTTTAAAATGGGATACATTAGTCTTTTCCCCAGACCAGCATTCCTGTGGCGTCTTATTTATCAAAGCTTTGTGTGGAACCCTATTTTTAATGTAAGTTGCCGTATTGATGGCTTCTGCCCACATTCGCTTATTACACTTTGCTTCACTCATCAGACATCTGGCCATCTCACAAAGACTACGATTAACCCTTTCGGCTAATCCATTTTGTTGAGGATTATAAGGTACTGTCACATGATGCTCTATCCCATTTTGCTCAAGATAATCAGAGAAATGTTTAGAAATATATTCCCCACCATTATCAGTTCGTAGGGCTTTAATAGTCTTCCCAACTTGATTCTCAACAAGAGCCTTGAAATTACAAAAAACAGTAAACACTTCACTCTTAGACTTTATGAAATATACAAAAACCTTTCTAGAGAATTCATCAGTAAAGGTAAGAATATACTTAGCTCCATTCCAGGACTCAACTTCCATAGGTCCACATAAATCTGAGTGGATTACGTCCAGTAATCCTTTTGCTTTACTCTTACGTGCCCTAAATGGTTTCTTTGCAAACTTGCCTTTTATACAAGATATACATGTATCCGGTACAGTGTCATTAAAACAAATACCTTCACATACTCCATTTTTAGCTATCTTCATACTGGTTGGATTAATATGACCTAACCTCTTGTGCCAGAGCTGATAATTTTCATCTTTATCAGTTTTTGCCAGGTTGACCCGTTCCATCTCCTCCACATCCATTTTGAACAGATTCCCAACCTTAGATGCAGTACCTAGAACATTACCTTTAATAGACATATTATGTTTACTATAAATCCTACAACCAGATTCCTCAAACACAACAACATGTCCTTTATCAACCAATTTACTCACTGACAACAAGTTTGTTCTGGCTTCTGGAACATACAGTACACTACTAATATTTGAAATAGAGTCATCATTCTTAAACTTTACCCGAACAGAGCCAGATCCTAGACATTCTAATTTATTTGTTCCCGTAGTGAACACTTCTACTCCAGTCATCTCCTTCTCTTTCTTAAACCAATCCAGTCGAGATGTCAAATGAGAAGTAGCCCCTGAGTCGACATACCAACTAGAATCATCATTGGTCTCCAATGTCCGTGCTGCGAAGTAGGAATTCTCGCGACGAGATGTCTTCTCTTTCTTAGCTGACATCTTGTCCTCTTGCTTTGAAAAACTCTTCTTAGTTCCCTGTTTCGAGGAATTCTGCACTTTCTTGGGGCAGTCCATCCGTACATGGCCAATTTCACCACACAACCAACACTTAGGTTTTCTTGGAAACCTTTCCTTTCCATGAGACAGAAGAGCCACATCTTCTTTACTATGTAAGTTCGTGTCATCATACTCTTGCAATTTTCTGGAAATCAAGTCAGTAGAAATTGTTATACCACAATTATCATAGGTTTGTCTCATTGGTTCAAACCTATCAGGCAAATTTGCCAACATCATTGCCGCTACGAATTCGTCATCAAGAGGTTTCTTCATTGACCGCAGCTTATCAGCAATGTCCACAAAAGCATGAGTATACTCAGTCAAGTTTTTAAACTGTTCTAACCTCAATTGTCCCAGTTTGCGCAATAACTGACATCTTCGATTCAGGCCATCATCCTCAAAAGCTACAGAAAGCTTTTCCCACGCAGATTTGGCTGTTTCTGCATCACGAATGATAGGATAACAAGTGGGCTTGACCATGAGGCCAATCTTTATTAGGGCCGTTGCATCATGCTGGGTCTTCTGTGTTTCGGTCGTAGTATCTCCTGTAGGGTATCCATTTACACTGTTCCAAATGCCCAAGTCTTTGAGATAAAGCATCATTCCGAATTTCCAATCAGAATAATTTAAACGACCGTCCAGCTTTTCAATCGGTGGCAAGGTTGCAGTTGGATTCGACATCTTTGATAATACTCAAGAATATCCACAACTCTTCAGTTAATTATATACTACGCACAGTGGAAGAGTCCTGGGCCCATAACCTGTTGTAAAACCTTTCGTTTATTTTCTGTAGTTTTTATTTCTTGATCCACACACTTCCACTTTTACATCCAGTAATATCATCTGGTATACGCACTAGCGTGCACGTGCGCATACAAAAACCAACTCACCACCACACTGCCTGGAACCATACTGGGACAGCCATGTGGTCAGATTGTACGACATGTGTATATAAGTATTACCAACATATACAACAGAAACAACATGCGTATATTAGTATTACCAACAATTTCTATGATCGGCTCTGAAATAAATCTGGTATCTTCAGTAATATATTTGTATTTCTATTTGCAATAAATTAACATTAAGGCCAATAAAGAACTGTTATGAGTAAAATTTGCATAATTATAACCATGTTTTTATTTGGCTTTGCATACTAAAATCTTTATTTAGCAACCAAGAAACTTAAGATTGTTTATGTCCTGCAGAAACAGTTTCTGAGAATGAATTAAAATAGTTTTCTGGCACTGAAACTTCATTATAAACATACAACATGCAAAGAGTAACTTAGTAACAAAAGATAACTTTACCATTACTTTTAAAATTTAAATCAACTCTGAAGATTTTGACATAAATGCATTAATTATTGCTCTCCAGATGAACCAAGAGTTTACTTACGGAAGCATTTGTATAGTAGATTAGTTTGAGCAATGTCCCCTTCACTCAATCTGATTCGTTGTCCAATCTCTGGGCGTCTCTTATTGGCATACCTCTCACGTGGTAGGATTGTGTCCAGGTATGTGCCCTAACACAATGTCAGGACATTAATATACAAATACACTAAAGTCAGACACAAGTATGGCAGCATGCGAGGAGTTATGGAAATCTATTTCTTAGGTAATTTTTATAGTGTCCTGTTAATTATTTCAAGACGTTCACATATTACAGTATAATTACCTGCAATAAGTCCATGATGAACTAAATGAGATCAGAAGATTTTATGTGTGATAATCAGTGAGAGTTTGTGATAACTGAGAAGGTATTGGGAGTGTGTAATTCAGTGACACTTGTATAGCTCCCGTGTTATACTCTAAATAAGTGAAGACTACACAGCCTTCACAGTTGATTTATTTCCATTAATCCACTTCACATCTAAGATAGCATGTTGTAGTATAAATTAAATATCGCTTCTATCTTAAATTACTACAGCATACTGTACAGGGGGACAAATAAACTAATTGGTCTGATAACAGCAAAATACATACAATTAATATATAGATGATAGCAAAATTTAACAGTTTATTTTAAAAATGAATATTCCATCACCCCATTAACATTAAATAGTTACACAAGGTAGGTTCTACTTATAAATACAACTTTGCTATCTCCTTGTAACAAACCTTGGAAAAAGTGTTACGTGCATAATGCATGATGGAGTCATAGTCATAAGGCAGACCCAGGGAATTCACTTCTTCATCTGTCAGCTTGTTGAAGTTGTACTCCTGGCCTTCCGGAAAACACCAAAAACAATGGATTGTCACTCTAAAGTAGTTCTTCGGGTTTGACAGTAAAGGTAATTTCACAGAAGCAATAAACTGTATTATCCCTTGAAATAATGATACACGTGTTAGAGAAAGGTACAACAGTGCCATATGAATGTCTTATTTATCATTTACTTTTGCAGTAACTTCACAGAAAAATGACATAAATTATGTTAGGTTAGAGTAACATGAAGAAAAGTAAGTTTTAAATAATTTTTTAATGCTGATTAATCAACACAACAATTATCTATCACACCGTGATTTAATTGACTGAGTACTTAGCCAAAACTGGGTGCCTGTTTCATGTAGTATTTTTACTTTCTCGTATGATTTGTATACAAGAGAAAATACTGCAATAGAGAAAAAAAATTACCTTGAGATTTGGATGGATTATATGTTCTCTGATAACCTAAACACAAAAAAGTGATTTTTCGTACATCATCTATCTGTCTGTTAGTATGTATGTATGTATGTATGTATGTATGTATGTATGTATGTATGTATGTATGTATGTATGTATATATTTATATATATATATTTGTAGGGTTGAACATGCCCTAGTGCCTGAATGGTTGGACATATTTTATTCATATTCAGCATTCAAAAGTTCATCCAGCATAGGTTGGTGCATGGTGAATATAAACATTCCAGCTATAAAAACAGAGGCCCCTCAAATGAGCCTGAAACAAAAATGGCGATTTTCTTGAAAATGGCTCTAATTATTTTGATTATATTTTGGAAAATTTTGTAAATGATCTCCATAATTAAAACTTAATAATGGCAAACTAATTCACATGTATTTGAGGCCAAAATTGGAAATGTTGATTTTGTCAGAACTGGCTTTACCAATCAGATGGTTTTCGTTGTTGTTCTCAAAAACAGTCCATCAAGAAGTGACTGGTTTTGTTTCTGTGATAACATTGTCATGGGCAACTCTATATGAGAAAATATGTGCAATGTATTTGCACATATTTTCTCCTTTGTTGTTTTATTAGCAAAGTTTATTCTCATTTAAATAATGTCATTTTAAGAAAATGCATAATGAGACATGACTAGATTCATGTCCTGTACATGAAAAATAAAGTGTAATAGAATGGAAGAGTGTTATGATTTTAGCTGCTATTTTTGTAATCAGCATAATTCATGTCATGAAAGATGGCTTGTTTTCATACACATCGTTGAATGAAATTGTAAATTTACTGTATTGTGTTACTTTTATGCATATACTTAAGATATGAAGAGAATTAATAGAGACAGATTCACAGAACACTCTACCATGCCAAGAGCTGAAGTTCAGCCTGAACTTGGCTTGGTTGGCAGATCCTTGGTTCGGAAATCTAGTACAATAACTCTAGATCACCAGGTCCTTGAAAATCAAAAAAGTTATATGCTATATATAATGAACATTGCTGTGCTATAGCTGAGACGGTCACTAAGTTCTCACTGCAGTAGCTCAAGTTCAATCCCAGGTTAGTCCACATGGGACATGTAGTGGATCACATGTTATTTGGATAGGATTTTCTCCAGGTATTTAAGGTTTTTACCTTAACCGTTATCATTTCACCAGTGTTCTTCACTCTTATATCATCACCACCATGATTGTTATAAGAGACCCAGATAACGACTGTCTCACCCCTTCCTGCCTCATCTGTAAGTAATTTCTGTGCGCCAAATGGCTGTGTCTCACCAGTCATTATGTTCTCACGTACGATCTGGACGTGATCGTCACGGTCAGGGCGTGTGTGCTCATGCCAGAAGCCAACCACGTGACCCAGCTCATGCACCACGATGCCAAATTTGTCACAGTTCTTCCCAATAGAAATTGCCTGTGGTCCATTGCCACGCTTCCCAACAAAAGAACAGCACCTGCAGCAGAGATCGACATTGTTGATAACTTTTGATTACTGCCTTACCTGTTGTGTTACATACTTGAGGAATTCCACTGTGCATGTGGATGTAGAGATTCATTCATTCATTTATTTAGCATTCCATAAATCCTTATATGGTTAAACACCAATGGATATAGAAATAGTCAACATGAGTAAACATGATCACATACTGTATCACAATTGTCTAATGTCATAGCAGTAAGCCATATAAAAATATTAACAATACACAGCATGAACAAAAACCATCAACTATAACAATAAAGCGCTATCAACTACCACCCTTAAGAAATTCAAAACTTTAATTGTTGTCACAGTTAAAATATTCGTCAAATGAATAAAATTAATTTAAAAATAGGAATCTTTTAACAGCAGACCTAAATTTTTTAATCTCATGAGCTTTGTCTTTTTATTAGGTGAAAGTTTATTAAAAATTGTTATTCCAAAATACGTGTAATATGTTCCCTTTTGAAAGACAGTTAAGTTACATGAGGGATAATGGAGGTTACTGCTATGTCTTGTGTTGACTGTATGAATCTCAGAATTAGATAAAAATAGATCTTTGTTTTTGATCACAAATAACAAAATGGAAAAAATGTACTGTGAGTAAAGGGCAGACATTTTAGTCTCTTAAACAACTCCCTACAAGAATCTCTACTTCTAGAATTGGTGATGACTCTTATTACCCTCTTCTGTAGTCCAAAGATATGGATGCAGAGGGGCGAATTACCCCAGAAAGTCAGGCCATATGTCATAATAGAATGAAAATATGGGAAATATACCGATCTCATTGATTCTAATGACACATATGGTTTAATAGCCCAAACTGCATAGAAAGCTGAACCCAGTTTGGACATGAGCCAGTCAATGTGGCCTTTCCATGATAGGGTACTATCAGTCATCAGCCCGAGCAACTTAATATAGCAATTTCACTGTTACTATAAATGACAGGTATGTCCATTGTATTACTTATTCTTGGTTGAGAAATACATAAAATGCGTTTTATCGCGATTCAGTGTCAGTAAGTTAGCCTTGAACCATTCATTTATATTTTTGAATATTAAATTTAGTTCGTTTTCATACTCAGTACGATTAAAGTTCTTAACAATAACATTGGTATCATCCGCGAAGAGAATATTTTGCGTATCATAACAGAAACAATAAGGGACCTAAGATCGATCCCTGGGGAACACCATTGACAATCTTACCCCAACTTGAGTGAGTGCACTTCTCATTAGTTACAACTCTTTGATGTATACCATGAAGGTAGGATTCCAGCAACGCATTAGCTTTTCCTACTATTCCATAAAACTTCAATTTAGATAATAGAACATCATGAAGAAAGCAGTCTTCTGGGATTTGGCACCGTGTATATGTGGTGTTAACCGACGTTTCGGAGGAACGTATCGCCCCCATCTTCAGGGTAGAAGAAAAAGTATAAGAAATCTGCAAGCGACAACACCGTGAGAAACGGTAAAGCAGACCAAATCCCAGAAGACCGCTTTCTTCATAGTCACCGCCGTGAAAGCCTCAAATCTTAAATAGAACATCATGATTAACACAATCAAAGGCTTCATTTAGGTCACAAAAAATGCTTCCAACTGGTATTTTATTATTCAAAGCCTTTAATATTTCATTAATTAAATTATATGAAGCAAGTTCTGTGGATGAATCACACCTGAATTAGAGAATGTGAGGTGCCCAGTTCACAGTGAATAACGAATTGGAAAGAATGTGGAACGAAGCTGCTGTGGCCTAACTTGTGTGGATGGAATGAGGAAAATCGTGAAAATCTGAGTCAGGATACTCGGTGTCCCAGCTGAGATTCGAACCAGGCACTTTCTGGATGCCACTCAGAGAACACCACCACATGAAACAACTTGCCTGGTATCTTGGTTAGTTTATGAGCTACTCTATTTTCGTGGTTTTCCTTAGTCTCTCTATCACAATAAGCCACTGCCATCCCCTTCAATAGTCCTATCCATTGACCATTCCTGACCATCTTCCCACCTCATACGACTCTAAACAACCTCAGATTACAAAATTTCTCGCAGTCAAGAGTCTATAATTGACCCCTATTTATCAACATATTGTTTATTAATGCAAACGAAAGCTTTAAATTTGCAAAACACATGATGCTTATCGGTAATGAAAGGACCTGTAAGAAATCAATCGACATGATTTTATGCCTAATAAAGTAGTCCCTTTACGTCAGTGGTTCTCAACCTTTATGAGACCGCGGCCCAGTAAGTTCTTTTTTTTATAAGACGAGGACCCAGTCCCAACAAATTTACTCGTAAATACCTTTCCAGTTTTGTTAAAGTTCATGCATTAAGCTAACATAATATTAGTAATTAATTATAGCATAACCATAAAGAGTATTAGTACACTTATGTATACGATGTGGCATGTTGACAAACATAAAATTACATTTAAATTAGTTATCAATCACTGGACTAATGAAATCTTGTAGCATTTTGTAGTTTCCTCAGACCAACATCATTAAATTACTGTGCGCTAATTTTCATTGACATATCCAATGCTGATCACCAAAAACTTATGTTATTCAGCGTAAAATTGATTACTGTATTATTAAATTGATTTTAATGATGTTGGTTTGAAAGAAACGGCAGTGAGAAAAATATTTATGCATTGTAACTCACCATAGAAGTCAGCTGAGTAGGGGAAGAAGCACAAGGATGTCAACTTGCAGGCGAACCACTTATTATTACATACACACGCCAAATAATTATATATGTAAAATATGTAATTTGACAAATAAAAATGTATGAATCTCCCAATTCTAAACACAACTTCCAACACTAATTAATATTTTTATTTTAAAGACACAGCACTTTAACACAGCAATTATAAGTTATTGGAAAGTTAACTGAGTGAAAACACCTACTCAGACGTTTCCCTTAATAAAAATTAGCTTCAGTCAATGAATGTATTTCCATTCTCAGTTAAGTAAAAACACCTACTCTGGAGTTTCACTTAATAAAAACTAGCCAGTTTCTTTTATCACAACTGAGTTTGGAAGGTTTTAGTTAGGCTAGTGAGACTTATGTTTCTGTTTTCCGTCCGTTAGCTTATTAATTCTGGGATGAACTGAAGTGAGAGCCAAATGGAGACAGTCAGAAAGTTGCAGACAGTTCCTCTGTTTCGTTTTAAGAACAGTCATGGCAGAAAATGTAGTTTCACATAGATATGTGATGGGAAAACAAAGAAGAAACCTCACTGCTATTTCATGTAAATTTGGATATTCATTTTTCATTCTTATCCAGAATTTCGAATTACCCTTAGTATTAAAAGTACTTTCCAGTCCTTTGTCTGATGATAATTCAATAAGTTGAAGGGTTTCTTAATGGGAAAGGGCTGTCTCTTTGTGTTCAACAAAAGGGTTCACAATCCACATATTTTGCCTCCAGGGATCCTCATGTTCGGGATAATATTTTTCAAACGACATCATCATCTTCAAGTGGGCTGCAATAATATCTGAAACTGAATTCTGTAAATAAAAATCATCTGTTTCCATAATATAATCTGAGTACAACTGAAACATTTCATTGTTTCCTTCTGCAGTCATATTAAGCCAGAGTTTGAGTTTCTTTTTGAATGATTCGATCTTGTTCCACGCATCAAATATTGCTGTATCTGGACCTTGAAGTTTTAAATTCAACTCGTCCGTGTAAGAAAATATGTCACTGAGATACACCAGCCTGGCTACCCATTTCTATCCTGAAAATAACGGGACAGGTTACCTTTCTTATCAATTAGAAAGAGCTCAACTTCCTTTCGGAGTTCATATAACCTCTTGAGAACTTAACTGCGGGACAACAAACGAACTTCCGAATGGAAAAGAAGATTTTGATGATCGCAGCCCATTTCATCGCACAATGCTTTTAACAGGTTGTATTTAAAGCATATATAATATAATTAATAATCTTAACAGATTGTGACAGGACTTCATTAAGCTCAGGTGCCATTTTTTTGGAGGCCAGGTTTTGCCTATGNATCCTGAAAATAACGGGACAGGTTACCTTTCTTATCAATTAGAAAGAGCTCAACTTCCTTTCGGAGTTCATATAACCTCTTGAGAACTTAACTGCGGGACAACAAACGAACTTCCGAATGGAAAAGAAGATTTTGATGATCGCAGCCCATTTCATCGCACAATGCTTTTAACAGGTTGTATTTAAAGCATATATAATATAATTAATAATCTTAACAGATTGTGACAGGACTTCATTAAGCTCAGGTGCCATTTTTTTGGAGGCCAGGTTTTGCCTATGAATATAGCAATGTGTTGACACTAAGTTATTGCCCGCCATATCCTTAATTTTAGTGACCAAACCTGAATTTCTACCTGGAAGACAGCACCGTCAGTGCAAACTCCAACGCAATTTTTCCATTTGAGACCTCTCTCTTCAATGAAACCATTTAAAACTTTGAAAATTTCACTGCTGGTAGTGTGCGTAGGTAATTCAGAAACACTTAAAATGTCTTCCTTCGTGTCACTCTCATCATGGTCAATATATTGTACATACGCAAGTGAAATGTTGCTGTTCTGAATATCTGTAGATTCATCCAGTTGTAATGCAAACAATTTCGATTTTTTAATTTTTTCAATGACTTGCGTTTCTGTATCTCCTGCCACATCAAATATCTGCCTACCAACTGTATCATTCGACAATGGGATGTCTTTCATTTTACTTGCCGCAGACTGGCCTAATACTTCATTACAAGCAGTAGTCAAAGAAGGCTTAATGAGTTCTTCCCCAATGGAATATGGTTTTTTACATTTAGCTATCTGTAGTGATATTAAATAGGATGCCATCAGAAGTGAAGTGTCAGTGATTGAAGCTTGGTAAATAATGTTCTTTTCTACTTTAAGTGCATCTCTTTTACGCATAAAGAATTCAATGGGTTTGTTGCCTAGATCGGAATGTCTTGTGTTGAGATGTCGGGTAAGTCGCGATGGCTTCATAGCTTCATTTCCCAGAGCAGTAGCACAAATGACACATTGGGGTCGTGGCAATTGGTCAGTGTTAGGGCATTGTATGAAACCAAATTTTAAGTAGCTGTCCATGTACTTACGAATGGATGCAGACTTCTTCTTCTGTGTGCTGGTGGTTTTCCCTTCATTTTGTACATTCTGGAGATCGCTATGTAGGCTCGAGATGGATGAATCACTACTTGTTGCGTGACAAACACCTTCAATACGAGATTTCTTAACATCAAACTTAAACAAAGTCCCCTGTCCCTTATTCATATTAAAATTTAAATCACTCAGGTTTCGAAACAAGCACTTACATACTGTAATGCGAACTTGCGAAGAAATAGTATTCAGTATTACTAGATTTGAGAAGTGGATACAGACTGCCTTGATTTTCAATTTCAGTGGAAACAGTTTCTTTGTACTTCCTTGCTGATTGGTCACTGACATTTGCAACACAGATGTTATTTCGCTCAGTTCTGAGAACAGAGGATATGCCGCCCATTGTTGTAACCGGCTTGCAGGCAATTTTTATGACTGGTCATAAACATTGGTATTGCCTTTCCCGAATGCTGAAAGATTTGGATGTCTGAAAATTCCTGATCATTCATGAATACTTCCATGTTTAAAAATATGCGGCTTGGTCACTGACATTTGCTACACAGATTTAGGTGTTCTGTGTCTGAGCTTCTCGACACAAATATTATTCTCCTCAGAATATTTCCACTATAAAATATTTATTCATGAAAAATGCTTAGAAAATGAAAATGACAAATTCCAGAAGAGCCTCTCGCGGCCCAGTATAATTGATGCCACAGCCCACTACTGGGCCGCGGCCCGGCGGTTGAGAAGAACTGCTTTACGTAACCACACTCCACGACATGAAGACCTATGGAGGAAGGTATGTATTTTTCCACGTATTTTTAAAATTTACTAGACTGAAGTGTGTGGTGACAATCATTCTTCGGCCTTTCTTTTCCCCCCTTAATAGGGCCCACGATATTTGTCGTATGTGGAGCTAGGTGGGCCCCAGAAACAGTCTTGTCGCTGTATGGAAAAAAAAAAAAGTCTCTGCTGGGAATTGAACTCCCACAAATGTGCTAACACACATGCCTTGGTTCTTTCAAGATTATCTGAGAATTTACTCGGAGACTGGGAAACCACGAACACCTTCAGTCACGATAGTAGATCTCCGGACGTCACAGTGTCTTGTGATCTTATAGAGTTTGCTTTTGACATAAAATCCCCAGTACCATCTTTCATCGAAAGCCATCTAATAATTCCATGCTGAAATGTGTGGACAAAAACGGCTTTCTCGTTATTCACTGTGTGCAAACAAAACGTAAAAATTGGTAGAAACTATAGGTTTATTTCGAATGGAACTTGGAATGTCATTAGGCTACGGGCTGGACGACCGGGAAATAGCGGTTTGCTTTCCAGCAGAAGTTAGAGATTTCTCTTCTCTGCAGTTTCAAGATTCAGGGGACTGTTCAGCCTCATACTCAGCGAGTACCAATTGCAAGTGTGAGAATACTGGGGCTGTGAAATATTCAGACTGGCTCGCGACATTGTTCAAATGCTATTTGTAACACTTAATTTTGTTGTTTCTTACCTTCTCATACACAAGAAAGAACTATAGTTTTATGGCAAGAAAACTGAGATATATACAAAATTGTAAGTTACAGGGTTATTGAAACTCATACTTACCGCTACTTACGAATTTACTGGATAAGATATTGTGGGGTTGGATCCACTCATCTCTCACAAAATCAAAGTTCAGGATATCATGTCAGAATTAATTATCAATCACATTATTTTGTGTCTTTTAATACACATATGAAGTATGTTCAGTTAGCACGAAAAATTTAACAGTGTCCAAAGTACAGATTTTTTCCCTTTGCCCTCTCCCCCGAGCTCATGGCCAATTTGAAGAAAGACCATCCGGCTCCACAGTATAAATAAGTGTACTCACCCGTACCACAGGCTCCAATTTCCTCCAGTAATGAAACTGGAACGATTCAGAAACGATCTTTATTTCCAGACAATTTCTTGCATTAAGAGTTATTGGCCGGCAGAAAATTACGATCATGTTATACATTTACAGGACCTAATACGAAATTCTGATTGAAGATTTCAATACAAGCCAATAGATGCCCCCTTTAATTTCACTTGTTACATGCAATTGCGTGAACCGTCTATTATTAAATGTTGTGAAGTGGCAATGTCTATGCTTTCTTTTCTTTTTAGTAGACAGAATTACAGCAACTTCTGCATAGTTGAGGGATAGTTATTGTACTTAAAGTAATTCGCTGCATGGAGATAGCACAGCTTTCCACTAGAAGTAACGTCCTATTAACCATTTGGAAGACAAACTGTTTCTACTACTTAACAGTGACAGAGCCTTCTGGTTAGACAAAGGACACATGTTTTATATAGAGCGATTCTGGGCGTAGAAACTGGATATATTGCCAATAGAAATGACGGACTCACTAATTATTTAAAGAGTAAGAGGCCAGATGCTGATATGTGACCAACTGGTCGGAAATGCTTGAAGATTACGCAGCCTGAAGGCTTAATATAGCGTTCACAAGAGCCAGCCACTAGGCTCCGTTTCCAACCATAAACTATTTCTAAAATTCAGTATATATTTCTCATCTTATCCATTCATGTTGCATGTTCCGCCCATCAAATCTTCCTTAGTTTTATTACCCAAATAATATTTGGTTGAGTAAAATTATTAAAGTCTCCATTATGTGCTTCTCTCCAGTCTCATGCCACTTCCTTTTTTAGTTGCAAATATTCTCATCAGAACCCTGTTTTCAGACATCCCCAAGTGTTATAATCCAATCGGTCACTGATAACTGCTGTCCTCTGGAGTGGAAATATATTGTAACGTGTTTCGTTACTGAAGACGCCGTAGAGATGGTTAATTGGTTTATTTAACAATCTTCAAATAACGGCTACAATTAATTATCACAATACTACGGGTTTCCACACTTTACAAACCCTACAACAAAATCTCTTAACACTATCTTCAAGAGTCTTCACGTATTAATAACGCGGGAGCTATACAAGTCTCCCTGAATTACCCACTCCAGATATAACTGGTTATCACTGGTTATCGCACACGCGTCTGTAGCTCGTAACTTGCGAACTGAGAACTCGTTGGTAATGCACTGACTGGCTGACTGTCACAGTACAACTGACTGGTTGCTGGCTAACTCAGAACTAACTGTAGCTCGAAGACTCTCTCGTAGGTAGCTCCAGGACTAACTCTGAATAGCCTTCGCTGCTCCTCATGTAGCCTCGATCGGACAATACAGAAAACGGCCACGTAATAAGCACCCTTGTTGCCTGGCGCTGTGTTGCTAGTAACGCTAGCGGTAGTAACCGCTGTTACCACCGTCGTCTCTCGCAATCCTGTTTACCCGTGCTGCCCTAGCAACCCGCGGTACACTTGGTGACGTCATCGCTGTTGACTCGCGTTGCCTAGCGACCAGGATGCTAGGACTCGGCTAACTTCGGCTCACTTCGGCTTCGCTCGGCGCATCACGGCAGGCGGTGGGGGGGAGGGGCGTCATCCATAGCTCAACATGTCACA
>NW_019737985.1:344436-375458 GCF_002891405.2 Cryptotermes secundus
GCCTTTTCTTCTTCGGTTCTCTGACCGGCATTACTTCGGCGTCTTGTACGGGTACCTCTAGTAGTTCTGCCGCCTCAGGTTTCCTGTGCACTGAAGCCGGCTTTTCATCTTCTGGACGAGCCTCCATTTCTTGGCAGGCCATCGTCTCTCCGACCGGTATCACTATGGGGACCTCCTCTTCTTGTGCCGTGCCCACTACATCCCGTTTTTCGCTTGGATTTGTCTCCATTGCATCTTGGCAGGCTGTCGTCTCTTCCTGCCAGGCATTCATATTGGTTTTCAACCTCTTGGCTCGCATGGCGGCCGCCCTGGCTTCGATGGCTTTCGTCTCTGCTTGGAAGGCTTCTCCCTCTGCAGCCACCTCTTCTCGCCAGGCCTTCGAGTCGGCGTCTGCTTTCGCTTGGTATGCCCTCATGTCGGCGTCCATTCTTGCCAGCATGTCGATTATTTGTTGCATATCTTGTTTCTCCATTTTGTAACAGTAAGATACTTGATGCACAATAATCCAATTATTTGTCAGGCGTGTTTAAGTTCGTAAAAATTCTGACACCAAATTGTCACGTGTCTTGAGTTCGAAGCTCGTTGGTCACGTGTGTAAGTCCAAATCCCACTTCTGACACCAGTTGTCACGTATCGGGCGTATAACGCGACAAATAACTTCACGCCGTATTTGATGTAGCGAATCTTATTTCACATTCGCACTTACAATCACCCAAATTACAGATTTACGGTTACTGCTATCTGCAGTACGCAAATAGTACACTCAAAATGCCACAATACAACTGGTTGGTTGCTGGCTAACTCGGAACTAACTGTAGCTCGAGGACTCTCTCGTAGGTAGCTCCAGGACTAACTCTGAATAGCCTTCGCTGCTCCTCATGTAGCCTCGATCGGACAATACAGAAAACGGCCACGTAATAAGCACCCTTGTTGCCTGGCGCTGTGTTGCTAGTAACGCTAGCGGTAGTAACCGCTGTTACCACCGTCGTCTCTCGCAATCCTGTTTACCCGTGCTGCCCTAGCAACCCGCGGTACACTTGGTGACGTCATCGCTGTTGACTCGCGTTGCCTAGCGACCAGGATGCTAGGACTCGGCTAACTTCGGCTCACTTCGGCTTCGCTCGGCGCATCACGGCAGGCGGTGGGGGGGAGGGGCGTCATCCATAGCTCAACATGTCACAATATATAGTAATTCATATTGTGACATCACGGCTGAAAGCTGGAATAGTGGCACAAAGGAAGCCACTGTCGGGCAAAGTCAACCCCTTACCTAGACACTAACAAGTGGCAATATCTCACGTTATAACAAAGAACATCGGTGACAATGTTGAGGAGTAAAATCTTTTGTGTTATAACATCGTATAGCTCAGGGAGACCCGATGTTTCGGAGTAACATATCGTCTCCATCTTCAAGGTTGAACAGTAAACCAAGAAAGAATGAAGATGAAGGCAATGCAATCCTCAGAAATGTCGGGCTCTCTCCGAGCTTTTCTACATTAAAACCCAGAAAACTGTTCCCTTCACGATCTGAGAACCTCAAATCCAACAGAATCAATATTCATCTTTATGAGCATAGAATTCGGTGCCATAGCTCAGGCAGTTGGTTGTCGGCTCCGCACCGCGCTGACCCGAGTTCGATCCCAGGTCAAGTCATGTGGGATTTTTGGTGGACAAAGTGGCACTGGGGCAGGTTTCCTTCGAGTACTTCGGTTTCCCCTGCCAATTCTCATTCCACCAAATACTCCATACTCATCTATTATCCGGGGCTGGCACAGAAGTCTAATTAGTGGCCGACGTACCAAAAAGACTCGGTCTGACCCCACCCCACGGAACTAAAAAAACTGTGAACATAGAAGCAATGTTACCATTTTAGTAATATTTGGAATTATGTAAGGAGAATCTGAAATGTAAAGAAAAAAAGTTGCCTTTTGTGAAGATAGTGTCTGTACATCTGTCTGTCTGTCTCTCTCCTAGAATCATCTCTTAACAGTTGAGGACATTTTTTGAACCAGTATGGGGGACTTTCACTAAATCGTGACGGGCAAATCCGAACTTCATCTGCTTCACGTAAAGACAAAAACAGATTGTTCCTTGTATATGACAAGCAGTTAATAAAACTTAATAAGCCAACAGCAAGAAAACTTAAACCTGCAAAGAATGCCATTAGAACTACTATTTACCATAATACGAGTACTACGGTCTGGTTTCTACACAGCCATGCAATTTGTGACGTATCATAACGTGATTTAGGTTCTAAGGGGTGGGTTGAAACTGAGTCCACTTGGAACGTAGGCCACAAATTGGCCTATTATGCCAGCTCCGGATGACAGATGATGAATGCGGAGCAGCAAGTGAAATTATAATTGGTAGCGTATTACCCGACCTAGGCTCGAATCCGAGCTGCCGTTGATTAAGGGTTAAACCCTTCCCTCCTGAACTATATGAGTAAAGTAGTGTGACATTGCTAGGCAACGGCTCGGTAAACAGGTTCCTGCGGAAATGAACACGAAAGCAACAGTAGAACTATATACGAGTATAGCGATATAATTATCATTCTAACGATAGAGCATTTATTAGGAAACGGCGTTTTCTGTGGAGCTGCCCCGAGTCTATATAACGAGGGTCTCAGGCAGCTGAGAAGAACTGAGGAAGTCTCCTGAGACGGCAGTCGAAGATGATGGAGAAGAGAAGACAGTGTATCACGTAGCGGCTTTGTGAAGTGTACTAACAAGTTGTGTAAGTGTGCAGTAAATCCGGTCATCAGTCCAAACCCCGTCTATAAGTCACGCACAACCCCAAATACGCAGCGTTACTCACTTTGTATGGTAAAATTTTGTCACAGAATATAGAACCGATAATAAATAACCAACATTTATACTAGAAGCAAAGTTATATTATGAATCTAGTACAGGCACCATTGAAGTTGTGCTTGTGATAATAGCGCAATATTTCGAATGTATGGATGGGCTTTGGAAGTGAAGTTTGTTTCGCCACATACTTCGATGGAGGTGAGTGATCGGATTCATGCTCCGGCCAATTTACCCCGGTGAAAGGCGACGCAGTATCCACCGCATATGAAATGGATGCAGCACAAGAGCCCGTATGGACGTGGTGATGAAGAACTTATCCCTGCCGGGCTTCGAAACCTAGTCCGTTTGGTCTGACCAGCCAGTGACTCTTCAGCTGAATTGTTATAGACATATAGAATCGAATCGAGTAATATGGCTGTGAACGATGAATTGGAAAGGATATGGAAGGATACGACAGCGATGTGTTTTAAGGCGATATCCTAACATCAAACATAAGTGAACCTAAGAAAACCACGAAATATCTAAATACAGCCTGTCGCAGAGTCAAGATTCGAGTAGGAACCTCTATAATGCGGAATGCTGACCATTATAGCCAGAATTTCGGTTTACACTTCAGAAATTAATTTCAACATAAACCACTGACCCCATTGGTAAGACAGAGAAAATGACGACTATAATTTCGCTCTTGGAAATGCCATAAGCCAGACAGACTGCTGAATGAGGTGATCCACGATAATTATTGACTAAGTGTCAAAGCGTGTAAGGTAAAGTTGTTCCTGTGCTTAATGAATTAAGCACTACGCCATATAGACGTATGGGGGTCAAACCGTGTATGATTCTTACTAAGCTGATACGTACCCACAAGGCCTCTCTGTAAACAGAATATAGTTAGGGTGTTCTGTGGTTACTCTCTCCACAAACTTGACACATGTAAAATTCTCCCAGTGTCGCATGGCCTGTTTGAACAGTGCTTTGTGCGCGCCGCTGAAGTTGCCGTCAATCTCGTACGGTATTACACCGTAGTCCCACACTCGCTCCTCTCGAGCAGTGGCGGCTCTTGCCACTCGTCGGCGTTTATGTGTCTTAACAGATCGGTCATTCTGACCACTTGGCACTTCGGTTGAAGTTGACGATTGTGCTTCAGTAACCAAAACTTTCGGTCTAGGGGTGATTTCGGTAATGTCTGTGGGCACTGCATGTACTGGTTCACTTCCATTCAGAGTAGGTTTATGAGAATCTTCAGATATTGTCGAAAGTTTCTGTGTGCTGTTGTGTATATCACCGTGAGAAACTGTTCCATTTCTTTCTTTCTCACTCTTACCACCTTCTGATCTGCCTCTTGAGTTTTCTGCCATTTTACGTTTGTGAGACCTGAAAACGAAAATTTATATCATTATTATTTATGACCAACAGTAGTAATTACATGCACCAGAACAGGAAACAGATGCTGCTAACACAGCTGTGAATGTAATAAAATACATAGGTCGGATAAAAAGTAGCTGCAACGCCTCTATAGTTCTGAAATGACTTTACTGCCTGAGGTGAACACACTTACATTCCTTGAATATAATCGCCCCCCCCCCCATGTGTACCACCTTCCGCCAAATTTGTTGAAAGCGCCGTACACAATCAGCGCGTCCACTTCTGTTGATGTCCAGCAGTGACCGCCCTACAGCACGAATAATCTCCTCTCTTGTGTTGTAACGTGTTCCTCGCAGCGGTTCTTTCATTTTGGTAAAGATATCATAATCGCACGGACTCATATCGGGTGAGTATGACGGACGTTGCAGTATCTCCCATCCCCAGTGGCGAAGGAGACTCTTGACAGCGTCAGCAGTATTAGCCCTTGCATTGTCATGAAGGATGATGGGGTTCGTTGCCAACAAGTGTCGTCGCTTTCTCCTGAGTGCTAAGAAGATGATTACGCAGGAAATTGCAGTAGTAGGCAGCGTTTACTGTCTGTCGTGGAGGTAGAGTTTGGTACAGTATCACTCCATCAGTGTCATATGCCACATTGAACATCGCCTTCACATTTCTCTGTGTAGGGCGCACTTTCTTTGGACGAGGAGAGCGAGAATGCTTCCATTCATTTGATTGTCGCTTCAAGTGCGGTTCGTATGAGCGAGCCCAAGTTTCGTCCAAAGTGACGATCCTTCCAAGGAAGTCGTCACCTTCCTTCTGGTAGAGCACAATAAACCACTGTAGGTCGCGGTGCAAGGGCCGAGAAGGCCCACACCTTATACATTCATTCATTCGTTCCCTCTGGTACCGGTCCAACAAGTCCTGTTCAGTTAAATAACCTTGCCATTGTTGCATCTCGGACATTGTATGGAGCACCCAACGCTCTTGCAATTTTGCGGTATCCAAGAATATCGTGCAGAATGTGGAGCACGGTTTTGTGATATACGCCTACCTCAGCAGCTAACTCCCGCGCAGCCCACTGACGATCGACATCCAGCAAAGAAGCAAGAAGCTGAATTGTGTGGTTGTCAACATGGGGTCGTCCTGAACGACGGCTGTCCTGAATGGCATCCCTCCCTTCACGGAACAATTTCACCCATCGTGCCACTGTGCGAAATGGCAAAGCAGCATCACCACATGCTTCTCGCAAAACATTTTTCGATGGTATGCTGTACTTCGTGGCGGCAGGGAGGACACTGAAGGCTCCACGTGCATCAAAATCGAGAACAAGTCGTACTGAAAAAAATGTGAAAAAAGTGACCGAAATCCTTGCATCAGACAGATGTGTTTCTGCAAGACTCGTCGAGGAGCTTTTGGGAATACCAGAAAGTACTGTGCATCAAATTTTGACCGAGGATTTGTGCAAACAGAAGTTATGTGCGTTTTTTTGTACCGCACGCGTTGTCGGGCAATGAAAAACATGCCAGAATGGAACACTGCAAAGACATGTTACGGTCGGCCCAAAGTGATACAAAATTTACAAAATCGTTTGTTACTGGTGACGAGACATGGTGTTTTCAATGTGAGCCTCTCACAAAGCGGCAGAGTGCAGCGTGGTTGAGCCCAAAGAAGCCGAAACGGAAGAAAGTGCGCAGGCAAAAGAGTCGAGTAAGGACACTGCTAACTGTTTTCTTCGATTCCAAAGGAATCATTCACAAGGAATTTCTGCCAGAACGTCAAAGAGTGAATTCTGATTATTATCTCGGAGTCCTCAATCGTTTGTGAGCGAGAATTCTTCGAATTTGACCTGAATATTGACATCAAGGTTCCTGGTCGCTCCTCCACGACAATGCCCCACCCCACAAGTCGAAGATCGTGCATGGTTTTTTGGCCATAAAAGGGATTACAGGATTTGGCTCCAGCAGATTTCTGGTTGTTCCCAAAAGTTAAGCTGGCGATGAAAGGAGACCGTCACGACACCATCCAGGACATCCAAAGGGAAACTACCGCAGTTTTGAATGCAATTCCGCAGAAGGAGTACAGTGACTGTTTTCGAAAACTTTTCAATCGATTCCAGCTATGTATTGATTCAGACGGAGACTATTTTGAATAAAGAGTGAAATTTTGAAAATAATTCACGTCTTGTATCTTTAGTGAACCCAGTCCTAACAGAACCTGAACACACTGCAGATTTTCTTACCTCAATCATTCACTGTCAGTAACGGCTATGTAACCACTATGTAACTAGCATAGATATCCGTGCGTCGTTTCGAGTCAATATTATTTGTTCCGATATTATTCCAGAGCATATTCTGTAAAATATTAAAATAAGAATAAGAATAAGTTCTTGTGAGCAGTAAAATGACTGCTGGGGCTAGTTTCGGCATAGGCACTTCGAATATATTTCTCTTCCAAACTATACGTGTATTAAGTGTAGTTCTGGCGTCCGCCCAGCCATTTATATTACGAGATGATTCGATTCTTGAGTTATTTAATATTTGCGACTTCGTAGGCGCTCTACCGGAGGAGACCGCCAAGCGACAGCGCATACGGAGAGAATCTAATTTCCTTGTACACCCCCGTGGCTCATCCATCGTTCTGTAACCCTTCCCTTCTTTCTGTGACGTGTCTCAAGACAAGAGACATTTCGTTGAAAGCTATCCCTGTGTTTACAGGTATCATGTTACGAAGACTTAGCTCCATGAATTCTTAACCTAGGCACAAAATACGGGTAATAGGTCAGCTTCAATTTCCTATCGCTTTACTCCAAGAGATTAAGTCGCATTGGATAGGAAGTGTGCTGGACTTCAGAGCTGATTTAGACCCTGCGATGAAGGTAATAGTCGCTGCCTATTCCGGAAATTGAACCCTGATAGTCCAGACTGCAGCTTAGTCGCTAGACCTAAACTGATTGTGGTATCTCGAATCCTAGTCTTTTATACACGTGCCAAATTTTCTTTTATTTGGAAATATTTTTATGTATATGTATAAAATACTGATATGTTGACAGGAAAAACCTTTGATGTTATGTTTCAAAAGGAAACACTTTCTCCCCATTTGGTACAAACACCTGTAGTTTGGTACTTTTTAGACAGGTTTCATTTTATTTTATCGCTCATTTGCGTTATTTCGATGGATTTCTTTCTGCTTGTAAAATTTTTTATTTGATACAGACTTTCCTCTGAAGCACAGCACACAAAGCATTGTAAACATCAGTGTGCTGTTTGTAAAGCGGTTCGTTTAAGTGCCTTAGGCTAACATCCAATTTCGGCAAATAACAGCTCTATTAGGTGAGAGTACAAGTGGGCAGGACATCGTAAAACGCGACGCTTTTATTGTGTGATGTTTCCCGGAATTAGTTACAATGGCCAATAGCTGTCCTGAGGCCATTACGAAGTGAAACAAGAAGATTAGAATAAATGAGAATTATTAAACCATTTATAATCCGGAACGAGATATCGGGTTCCAGCAATGTAATGGTTAAGCCCGTGGCAATCTGCTCTTAGTGGCATGTGTTTCAAGCAAATACCCTTTTGTTCTGTTCTGATTGCATTTTGGTTAACTCCTATGAAATGTAAAATGTAGGGAAAGGCTGGGAAAGTTTGGCTGCTGCTGATCAAAACGAAACACGTATCTAAACTATTAAATTGATCTTTTTTTATTAAATCAAATCTCTGAACTAAGTGACGCCTACGTGTACGTGCAAGGCTTGAACACGGAAAAAAGAATTTAAGAGAATATTACATTTTCATGAAAATACCACATAACCTCAGTAAGGAGAAGAATTTAGGCCGCGCCATAACTCAAGCGGTTAGTCGCTGGCTTCCCAATGCGTCGGCCCGAATTCGATGCCGGGGTCTGGTCAAGTGGAATTTGTGGTGGACAAAGTGGCGCTGGGGCGGGTTTTCTCAGAGTACTTCGGTTTCCCCTGCCAATCTTCATTCCACCAAATTCTCCATCATCATAATCACCCGAGGCAGGCTACAATAGGCCAATCAGTGGCCGCCGTGCCGAGTGGACCCTGTTGGACTCCACCCCCCAGTAAGTGAATTAAAAAATAAAAGGAGAAGCATTCTATTGAGATAATAACAGTACGATTTTCTGAGTTCTGAAGCCATGTAGTTCGGAGAGAGCCCGATCTTTCGGGGGAACATATCACTTCCATCTTCAAAGTTCAAAACTAACTCTAGCAAGAAATCAGAAGCAGGAAACCAGATAAGCTGTATGATTCTGTTAGTTTCTTGATTAACTTGTATTTCGCCTGAAGAATACATGTATAGAGCGTTATACCTCCCTGCCACGTACAACATATGGAGGAGTTATTCAAAGTAAACTTAATGAGACTCATTGTCCCTGTGCTAGATTATCACTTCTTCAAGTCCGGTGGGGGAGACGGATATAAAACCGCACGAATTCCCAATGAGAGTTGACTATTCGTGGCCCGACCGCGTGTGGCGTAATAAATCTCATGGTGGGTAGAAGAATGTAACACTGTTGTCAAATCTTCATGTGTGCGGCAGACGACAAAATATTCAGTTTCAGCCTCAGCCGAATACAGTACATCCAGGAACACAGTACTTGAGCAAAATTCTAAGAATACAAACGGTATCATGCTTGGTTAACACGTGACTGTACATCAGTGCTCTTATGTGTGATTATCAGTCTCAGTATAAATTTACAACTTGGCACTCGACGGATGTGAGTGCTCAGTTCTCTCCCCCCCCCCCCCCCCCCTCTCTCNGGAATTTAGCCAGTTACCTTCTCCTTCCAGCCCTTCTTCGTCTGTCCTTTTTGTGCTGTTCGCCACCGGGACGCGCGCCTCGCTTCGGTCCAGTACCATGTCTTCTCGGGGTATTGTTGGCCTCCTCCTCCTTGGATACGGCCTTGTTTTCGTCCTCGTGAGTTGGCACAGCATCGGCCCTGTTGCTCACCTGCTGCTGACGGCGCATCTCTCGCTGACGCGCCACCTGCACCTCCAGCAGGCCCTCTTCCTCCACCTGTCGACCGGCCAATCCACACAAGAACAATTTATTCGGAAATGCAGAATCCATCCGAGGAGATTCAATGCTCACAGTGCGATCGCCAGAGAGCCAGAACCTTCTGCCTGGACGGCAGAACGATTTCCGAGGACTTCTCAGGTAATAGCGGTGTAGATGTGTATTCAGAAAGAAATAAGATATGCATACAGAACTTCTGCATTGAAATCAATTCAAAAGCAAACACTCTTGGGAATAACTTTACAATGAACCTTGGAGAGGTATGTTGTAAGGATGGAATTTGGATGGAAATGGTTCAGAATCGTGTCATCTGACGGTACTGAAATTTTCTGTTCCGCTACAACTGTTATTTTTGCACGAATTCACACTCACTCACACACACACACACACACACAGGTTGTCAGTCTGGTGATAAGTATGTGTGTATATATAAATATAGTTATTTTATAATATATTCATACACATAAACTCCCAAAAATGTTTAAATAACGTCTTAGTGGGAAATGATATCTGTAGAATAAATGATGATAAACTGATATCTGGAGTCACGGATGAGAAAAGGAAGGTACAATTTAGCCGATCACAGTGGCCGCGCGCTCGAACACTGAGGTCATGGGATCGAATTCCACTCAAGACATGGATAATTACCTGCGTTTATTCTTTGTGCTTCCCTGTGTAGGTAGCAGCCTTACAAGGGGCTGATCCCTCGTCCAAGAAAACCTGCCGACTCTCTGAGATTAAGAAACTGATGTGAAACGATGTGTTTCGCGGATGTTCTACGCTCCTAGTGGGAGTAACAGCAATATAGATGGATAGGTAGGTAGGTAGGTAGGTAGGTAGGCAGGCAGATAGATGAGTGAATGTATGTAAAAGGGGTGGGCCTTCTCGGCCGGTGCACCGCACCTACAGTGATCTATTGTGCTTCCCCTTTTGATTATCCTCAGCAATCCTGCACTTTGAATGAAGCGCAGGATTTTGTATGTGGGAGAGTGGAAATAGTCATTTGGTTCCATAAAGTATTGACCCAAGTGACGTGATCTTAAATAATCTAAGGCCTCACATTCACACAGGATATGTGTGGCTGTTTAATTTTCTTCTTGACATCTCTCACAAGTGGGACTATCACTTAATCCCAGTTTGAAGAGGTGTCTTTTTAAGGTGACAGTGTCCGGTAAGAAGTCCCACCACCCATCGTAGCTGGTTCCTGCTTAACTTCAACAGTTCCTTCGCTCCTTTAGCAGAGGGTCTTTGTGTCTGAGTCCCTTTGCTTGTCTGAGTCCAGTTAAGTATCCTCAGGATTTCTTGTGCTTCATATTTGTTCAGTCCCTGATAGATAGATAGATGTAGATGTAGATGCGGATGTAGATAGATGTAGATGTAGGTGTAGATAGATGTAGATGCGGATGTAGATAGATGTATATGTAGGTGTAGATAGATGTAGATATGTAGATGTAGATATGTATATAGATATGTGTAGATGTAGATGCAGGTATGTAGATGTAGATGAAGATAGATGTAGATGTAGATAGATACAGATATGTAGATAAATGTAGATAGATGTAGATAAATATAGATATAGCTGTAGATAGATAGATATAGATATAGATAAAGATAGATAGATAGATAGATAGATAGATAGATAGATAGATAGATAGATAGATAGATAGATAGATAGATGTACTTAATTAAACGTCATGCCATGATTATGTATGGGGAAGTATAGCTCCATGTATTCTTAAACTCGGTAACAAACGGAGGCGGTTAGCTTCATGCACCGGCCACTTTGCCTCCGGCGCTAAAGCCCTGCCCAGAGGATAAGAAGCTGAGTGGGCCGCAGAGCGGGTCTGAACACTGTCGCGAAGGGAGAAGCCTCCGGCAACTCCCGGGAATTAAACCCCGATTCATAGGTCTTCAACCCGTAGCTTAGTTTGCATACCGACTTAGTTGAAGCATGTATGAATATAATGGAAATTGCAATGGCAAAAAGGGATGCTGTCACGTGTGTGAGTGATTATAGACAGGGTTTGGATTTGTAATTGGATTTATTGAACTTTTACACACCTGTGACTGTAAGTAATTATAACCGTTTGACTAATTCACACACTTCACAGTTCTCTAGAGCACACACTTAAGTCTTCTCAGCCTGCTGTATCTTCACCAGTTTTCTGGTAACGGCTTCAACGGCGGACGTTCCCCTTCCTCTGGGGTGTCGAACTATCCCCGTGCTTCAGCTACCAACTTCTCAAACTCACTGATTTACCAACCAACTCTCTGACCAAATCCTCACTAGCTGTCCCGCCTACATTTCGGCACGGACCGCACAGAGAACACACTTTCTCTGTTGGTGTTTAGTTGTCGTTATTTAAGGGCCGTTGCCTAAAAGTTGTTTTTTCTAGTTGTTTCTTTGGTGGTCATTGACCAGCAACGGGTGTACATGCCATCATACTAAATGGGAATAGAGACAGTGAGTTTCGTATGCTTAATTTGTTTTGGTATTAATGTGGGAGCGAGAAAGAGGGAGATGCGCGAGCAAAAGTAACAGGTTTTGCTACTGCGTAATTAAATCTATGCCATAAAAAATTAAGCAGTTCCGTCCAGTGTGACTGACCTTTTATAATATTATTAGTGTGACGGACCAGAATGAAACAAATCAAATTTAAAAATGATGCCTCTATAAAAATGTTGCAAAACGAGAATATGGAAAGGTTTATATCCTGTGAAATTCAAAGGAAGTGAAAGACAGAAAGACAGAAATGTTCAGGCTATTTTTACGAAAAATTTATTGAGTCTATGCACACATAAATAGTTGTTCCTTTAAACTGAAAGTTAAAATATAAAACGCCGTTTAAGGCATTCTTTCAACGAGTGTTTATGGCGTGCCTTAAGTAACCATTGAATTAAATGTAGCTTTTTTCACACAGCCACGCCAAGATCAGTGGTTCGCTAAGACGCGCCACTACTCACAAGGTTCGTGGAAAATGAATTACTTGGTAATTTAAAAAACTAAAAATGGTATCATTTATAGAAGACATATAATTTCAAACTACCTTCGCTCGCTTGGAAACGGCGATCGTGGGTTCGAATCCCACTCAGGGCATGGATGTTTAGTTTGTGTGTGTGCGTTTTTCTGTGTTTGTGTACAGGTAGAGGCCTTGCGACGAGCTGATCACCCGCCCAAGGAGTTCTACCGAATGTGTAAGATCTAGAAAAACCGAAGTGAACGGAGAAGTTCTTTTTAAAGATTCATTACTTAGTAGATTATTCAGGCTGAACATACTGTAACCGCACCACTGCCATACACCCATTTAAATTTAATTAAGTTCAATAATTGGAAATTTAATTGTTTCACATTTGAATGTTATGGACAAGTCAGTGAGACATAGGCCCATTCTTGCATGTAAGAATTAGCTTATTCTCAAACTTGAAATAGAACAGGAAGAAACCCTGTGGATTTTTCTTAGAATTTTAGCTCGAAAGTGTAACTGCGGCAATCTTTGAGAATTCGAAGCTTGACAGTTTCTGCAACTCGTAATTCTTAGAGAGGCGTCTTTAAAGGCGTAAATCCAATGTCACAGTGGGTTGATTGGAAATTAGGGAAATGAAGTGAACTCCCTAATTTAAAAAATGTCCAGTCACTAGAATCAGCCCAGAAGCTGATGGACCGAAGACCTCACGGTTTGGAAAGAAGTCAGTCACACACCGGCTCTTGAACAATTTAGAAGCAAAACATGTATCAGTTGAAAATTTATTGTCTGTACTTATAAGCATTAGTAACCAAGTTGTAACTCTGAGTTCTAAAATGGTAACGCTACAAGCAACAGGTATTGTACTTCAAAGAAACAAAAACTAAAAAATAAGCAAATTCAAAAGTGGAATTAGTGATTGAGTAAGAAAAATGGCATAGACGTTAATAAACGTTTACTTACTTCCATCTATATATGGACTTAACCTTGAGAGAAGAATATTGGTTAAAATTTTGTATGAAGTTGATAGCAGTGATATCCCTCGATAATTACTACAGTCAGTTTTATCACCCATCTTGTGAACTGGTACAATAATAGACTCCTTCCACTGATCAGGCAATTTTTCCTTATGCCAAATAGAAGTAGTCAGCTTGTGGATCTTAGAATGTAATATTTCGCCTCCTAATTGAATAAGTTCTGTCGGAATTTGATCACTACCTGGCGATTTATACCGTTCCAATTTTGCAATAGCACTTGCAACCTCAAAAGGGCTAGGATCAGGTATTAACGGCTCAGCTGTATCTATTTCTGTCTGCCTAACATCACTGACCCTATGTACATTCAATAACTGAGAGAAGTAGTTCCTCCACCTATTCAAAATGTTGTGGGAATGTTCAAGCAGATCACCATTCTCATCCTTCACTAAGTTACTGCTAGGCTGGTAACCCCTCTTAAAGTCATTTATTCCTCTATACAGGTCTCTAATGTTCTTGTTCTTACTGTTCATCGCAAGCTCATCAATTTTGTCTTTCAGATATTCCTTCTTTTTGTTCCTGAAATGCTTGTTGGTTTCAGGTCTTCTATTGTTCAGATTATCCCCATTTAACTCACGTGGATCCAGTAACCACTGCAATTAGGTCTGCTTTCTTTAATCTAATAATTTTGAGCAGACTTCATCGAACCATGGCTTATGCTTCTTCGGATTTTGATGACATGTCATCTTTTTTTCCTTGTATCCTGGCGATGCTCTTAAATATATAAATCTCGGATATGAGCTTCTGGTTACAGAAATGTAAATTTTACAGGTATTTTTTTTTGTAATTTTTTGACATTTTTATGTTTAAGGTAATTTTTTCATTTTGGGGGCATTTTTTTGGACTTTTAAGGGTATTTCTAGTCATTTTTGGCCATTTTAGGGAATTTTTCTTCATACTTTTCTGAAATGTGAATAACATGGAAGCGAAGTGTTCTTTCTTTTCTCCTTTAGGTCATTTTTTGAATATTTTCAGGTCATCAAAATCCGGGCCCTGCATATTACATTTTTGGGTCATATTTTAGGTAATTTTTCTGAATTTTTCCGGTCATTTTATAGGTCATTTTTTAAATATTTTCATGTCATCAAAATCCGGGCGCTGATAATAACCTAGACTCTCTTTGGCAGACATTTTTATATTTTCTCTAATAGTTTCCCAAGCTTTATTAACATCCACCTCAGATTCCAAGTTTTCCAAAGCTGTGAACCTATTTGAGATTTCAACACAGTACTGCTCTTTACCATCTACCTCATTTAATTCCTTGAGATTGAACCTCTCCATATGAAGTCTGTGTGTTGTTTGTTTGCTCACTGCCAGTCTTTGCCACCACCAGGTAGTGGTCAGTATCACAATCTGCTGCCCTGAATAATCAAACATTAAGTATACTTGAGTGCCGTCTCCTATCTATGTTAAACTTTATATGTGTGCGTGTGTACCGTTGAGCTTATTTCCTGCCTTTTGGAGTTAGAGGCCCACTATGGGCCTTGAGAAAGAGATCCTCAGCTCTTCCGACTGCAACAATCCTTACCCCTTTCAAAATAAATTACCTGTGATAATTAGCAAGCCCTAATTGGAGCTTGCGGTCGCACAAGAAACGGTAATACTACTGAATACGTTATTTAGAGAAGAATAGACCAGATAGTAGATTATTATTATGTATGACAAAGAAGATATCACAGGGGGAAATAGCGATTGTCTGTTTCAAGGCAGTATCTTTCTTAGCTTTGAGACACAGAATAAAACCAAGAAATATCTCAGAACAGCCTATGTCCCAGATGAGATACAAATTATTTACAGGGGGTGGACAAAAAAATGGAAACACTAAAAACTGGGGAATAGATTTTGTGTTGGCTACACTGAAAAACCTCAATTGGTAACACTGAGTATTTATCTGGCGTTTGTTTACACACTGTAGTGCTCGTGTTAGTGCATTATAGATTGTGTTGAGTGATAGTCTGTGTGAAATAATCGGAAAATGGGAGACTTGTCCGATTTTGAAAGAGGACATATTTTTGGTGCGCGTTTAGCTGGAGCATCTGTGATAAAAACTACCATATTATTAGGTGCATCGAGAGCGACAGTTTCTAAGGCCATGTCGGCATACACAAAATATGGGAAGACACAAACAGCGAAGAGGAACAGTGGGCGAAAACCTACATTGCCATAAAAGATTATCCATACATTGAGAAGCACTATTTCCAAAATCACGCAACTACTGCAACACAGGTAAAAGGTCAGTAGAAACGAATATTCATCTTGAAGCGTCTTGTTTTCACAAAAACTGTCCGACATGAACTTCGCAATCCAACATCCACGGTAGGGCTGCAACTGCTAAACCTCTGATTACTGAAAGTACTGCTCAGATGAGTAAACGATGGTGTCACGGCCATAAAACCTGGACATCAGACAAATGGAAACTCGAGCGTGATGTGGTCATATGAGTTGTCCTTCGCCCTGTTCCCTACATCAGAAGAGTTTGCGTTTGGAGAACACCCGAGGAAACCTACACTCCAGAATGCCCGGTTCCAACAGGTAAAGTGTTCTGTTGGAACCATTATCACCCTTCGTGGCCGAACTACTGCAAGGAAATACGTGAACAGGTTGGATAATCTGGTGTATCCCATGATCCAGACGTCATTTCCGAAAAACGATGCAGTTTTCCAAGATGACCATGTCCCCATTCACACAGCTGGAACTATTCAGTCATGGTTAGAAGAGCACGAAGATGAACTTCAACAATTTCCCTGACCAGCACACTCAACAGATTTGAACATCACTGAACCACTTGGAGACTACAATGAGGAACAAATTCCCACCTCTAACATCTCCAAAGCAACGCGAAGACGTGCTTCAAGAAGAATGGTATAAATCAATGTTAGAGTTAATTTCACCGACCACACAACACGTTTTTATTATTGTCACACTACATGTTTCGACCTCAAGACGTCATCCTCAGGTGTACGAACACAGTTGCACAATCACACGCAATCACATTCGTTTTTCCACTTCTTTCGAGCCTGTATCCTGTTCAGGCCTACGCTCAATAATATATGTAAAGTTTCTTATTATAAAATACAAGTTAAAAATACTATTCCAAATGTTGAAAGTCAAAATTTGAAATTTAAAAATTTAAAAAAATTTTCGTGAATCGAAGTTCAATTTCGATCACTGGTTATATTTTCACAATCACTTGTTTTCTTTGTGTATAGTTCACTTTAACTAGTTGTATTATTACCACTGGTTAAAAAGTTCATGAAATAAAGTTCAACTTATCATGTTGGCTGCACTTTCACTTTTGAAGGTCTCGCTTCTCTTCCGCGTCCTCTGATGCTGGATCTATTACGTTCCTTGTCATGATGGCTACTATATTATTGAGCGTAGACCTGAACAGGATACAAGATCGAAATAAGTGGAAAAAAGAATGTGATTGCGTGTGATTGTGCAACTGTGTTCGTACACCTGAGGATGACCTCTTGAGGTCGAAACATGTTGTGTGACAATAATAAAAACGTGTTGTGTGGTCGGTGAAATTAATTCTAATATTGATTAAATACACAACAGGATGCAAGAAACAATTAAATGGTATAAATTCCGCTAGAGATTGTTCAAAACTTTTACGAGTCCATTCCAAGGACTGAGACCGTACTGAAGGCAAAAGATGGTCCAACACCACATTCATAAAGAAAAGTTTAGAGTGTCTGTAGTGGTTCCATTAATTTGTTCAGTCCTTCTATCTCCTGAACACAAATCAAATGCAATAGAGTGATTTTAAATGGAAATCTTAAGTTACAAACTACTGGTTGTTGAAATACGAAAATATGAAATGAAGAAGTATTATGTAAAATTAAGTACTTTAAGTACTTAAATTTTAGTACTTTAAAAGTGTTAGCAAAACTTTGATATCTGTATTTTTCTCGATTTTCTTTACCCCTCACTTCTCATATTCTGCCTCATTTTTCCATCTTTCTTCATTTGTATATATAGTTGATGCGATGCAGCCGTGTAATGTTGAATTAAATAAATGATTGTCAGACCTTAGACGAGTTACAGATCACTTTATCTGTGGACTAGCCAAGCGAAAATACGGCACAAACCGCGATAGAATGCAGACGCGGTTTTGGTGGAGATTTATGACATACCGGTGATTAGGTGGTAACAGTGATTAAAAGCGGAGCGGATAATAAAAAAGGAAATTAAATGGACTGTTTGGTGTGAGTTGGGGCTTTTTCATATATTTCAGATAGAAATGAAAGCCAGATTTCTTAATATAATAAATAGCAAAAACTTGTGTACTACTGAACGTACTATTGCAAATTCTATTTACACATTAAGGAAGAAGAAATTTTTCATTATATAATTTAGTGTCCTATTTCTGTCTATATCAAAATCCGCATAGTGCCCAGATTTCTATTTTTAACCCATATAAATATTTAATAAGGAAAACATATATATACGACTTTAATTACAAATTCCATCAAACTTAAATTTCCATATACAATTCTCAATGTCACTATGAGTTGTTTTATATTATGTAAAACTATGACCTTAAGGAGTTCATGTGATTAGCAAAAGCGAGAGGATATTCCAATAGTAACACTTCGAAGACTGACTCTTGAGTCTGAATGTGACTCTGAGTCAAAGTCAAAGTTAGTTTACGACTGGCGACTTGCCATCAATCAGTTCGTCTTGGCGCCAAGACCCTTGAGGACCACGACCAGAGGTTCTTTAAACTGAACCCCTGAGGGCATAGTCCTTATGTAACATCTCTGTCGAGAGGTTGGGTTTTTCTCTTATGAATAGGCTTCGCCTTCGTCAAGTGTACGTGTCACACATATAACGTAGGTCTTCATAGTTATGGGGAATGCCTTTTATTCCCGGGAAGCGGTCAGTGGGATAAAAGTGATAATTTGGAATGAAGAACATCTGTTGGGGTTTGATATGTGCCACTGAGAGCAGAGCCAGATCTATATTTGCAGCTGTTTACTGAGAGGATTATTCGGGTTGCTGATTATCCGCAGGTCTTATTTAGAAAACCGACTTGTGTGTCCCATGTCAAAGAAAAATTTCATCCGAAATTGCTTACTATAAAGGAACAAGTATAAAGGGAACTGAATATGCACTTGGAAGCTCAAGAAGACTTTCTTCGTTTGGCTTATTTTTGTATAATGTATGTACAGAATCTCAGAAAATACATTTAGGTTTCTACCCTTAACGTTCGAATAAAACGTACTTAATATGTGTGCCACCATTTTATAAATTTCAATTTACTTGTTCCTTAGATAATATTTTACTGGGTTATCTTGTGGTTCTGATTGTCTGAGGAAAATTATTTCCCTTCAACCCAGGATAATCGGGACTCAGGTGACGCTGCAACCGGTGACATTGTGAATACATGTAGACCCATTGCTTGGGAACAAGTTGACAAACACATTTCCGTAGAGATGCATTCTTGGAAAACAAGACTACGTTTCCGTGGATATCTGTGTTCAACAGGCGTTTCTCTGGATACTGATACGCTATATAAGAGGCCGTTCAGATAAGAATGAAGTCACCTCGTGTGGAGGTGGGGTCGAGTACCCCCACCGTGACCTTGCGGGTCGTAGGAGGCAACGAAAAGGGAAGTCTCAAATCTGAGACAGTAAAATATGGTCGCGAGTACCAAGGGACTCGAACCCGAGAAAGATTGCGTCGGCAAGGCCATCAGCATATACAAAAGACAGACCCGTCTTCTCGTCAGAGAGGGCGCCCCACAAAAACAGGACCGTAACTGTCAAACACTAATGAATATGTGGTCATGAGCCCCAGATGGGACTCGAAACCAAGACTTACTCATTGACTGACCGTCAGTGGCAATGTGACTTTGACTTTAGAATGAAATCAGTCGTAGGGAGAGCAGAATAGTGAGAATCCCGAATGGAGCCAGTCGTAATCCAGTCAGAATGCAGTGAGTCGTAGGCAGTCATTTATTTCGAATTATTATAAGTTACTGTGATTATGAGTGATTGTAAAGGAGTGATCAATAAATCCAACCATCCAATCCGAAATCCGTTATTATTAGTAGTCAAGCCCATAGAGCCTAACAATATCAAGATATGTTACCGCTGGTCAGTAACGGTGTCTGAACCTGTGACCTTACCTGCAACCCCTCCATCAGGATCTCTTTCTTGTATTTCTCCACCTCCTCCATATAGCTCTTGTTCTGTTTCTGCCTTTCCCATTCGAGCTCCAGCCCCATGTTCGGAAGAGCAATGTCATCCAAGAAGCCATCTGAAATCACAGACAGAACGTGGCAAATTAATTCCGATTACAGCCAACTTTCAGTTTCTTATGCAACTGACAGCCGGGACATCTCAAAGCTGGATATTGCCTTCTACAGAAAACAGAAATAGGTTTAGGACTGTGATGCAACACCCCCCTGGAAAGAAAGAACTTGGAAAATAGAGACTTGAATGTGAAGAATATCAATATGTATAGATCGTAAGGGAGACGCAAAACGGATGTACCTCGTACAGCTGACTTTGGGGGTATTCCAAAAGGCATCAGGATAACTGATTCTCCAGTCACATACACACTAAGCAACTGCAGGATCCACAACAAAATACGCAGGGTTTGAGATTTTCACAGCGGTGATCACGAAGAGTTTTGTCTTCAGGGAAATAACGCCGTATAGCCCGTTGGAGGTAAACTGGCGTTTCGGAGATATATACCTTCTCCGTCTTCAGCGTCAAAGAGTAAAGAAGCAAGAAACCAGACTGAAGCAGGTAGAAACATCTGTTTCGACATTCAATGGACCACAGGGCATTATATCGCACAAGGCAGTATTGTTTAATTTAACTTTACTTCACATCAGACCAGTATAATCTTTATATTCCTTAAAAAAATGGCAGAGCTCTTCTTGGTGCCCGCTTCATTCCGTATTCTTGTTCGGTTTGCCCTTAGACCCTGAAGATCGAGGTAATGTGTTCGTCTGAAATGTCGGTTTACTTTCACTAGACTACACAGCCACGTATCGAAGAAGATACAAATTTTCGTTATCATCATAGAATTGGTCACCGAACAAGTGTATACAATATAAAACAGTCCTCGATAATATATGCATATTTTATTCGGTGAAACCGATGCGCTCAACAACTACAATATAATACAGTGTAATAAATTCATACAATAAAAATAATTTGTAGTTCTGCAGTCTGAAATAATTAACTTTATAATAGTAATATATTTGTATCTGTAACAATGAACATCAAGGTAAATTTTTCTACAACATACTTTATTTCCTCTTCATAAGACAAACTTTCCTGATCCAAACCTCTGGTTTGTCGCTTATTTTGGCGAGAAAACTGTCAAACGAACAAATTAATGAAAGGATATTGTAGAGATTCCACGTCAAAACATGTTAAGCACCTCAGAACTTATTAGGCTGCCAGTAATTGAGCAGCTTTTATTGTAAGAAGAATAAGAATATGTTTCCTATCAGGTGATTTTAAATACACTACACAAATTGGGTCACAACTTTCTGTTAATTTCGCTGTTCTACAAATCGATCTTTAAGTTCGTTGACTAGAAAATTTGCAAATTTCAGAGAGTATTACTGTAATTTTCCTTTTCTTTTGGTACTCAAACCGTTGTTTTTAAACAAATCAACCAGTTTCAACGTCAGTAGAGACAATAGGAGGCTCCACTCAAAGTGATACCACGCCGATGACAAAGCAGGGTTACATGCTTAGCTTCATGATTTATCGGCCATTCACTAGGAAATTAAAGAAGCACGGGCTTATATTCTTCTTCAGTTGTCGTGCATCTTTTCTTGTGACATTTAAAGTAAAGGGTAAAGTTATCCCTGCGCTTAATCACTTTAGCATCACGAGATGAACTTGCATGGGAAATGGACACGTAGTTCCGTCATTCTTATCTTCAGCATTAGATGAAGGAGAGCAGGCAGTTTCACGCCCCGTCAGTTTTACCAGCAGAGTAACAGTTCCCGTTACCTATTACACAGGAGGCTGAATGGATCACAGAAGTAGATGGACGCTGTAGAGAAAAGAAAAATCTCTAACACCTGCTCGGAATCAAACACAGATTCCTCAGTCCTCCAGACCGTAGCTTAGTCATATCTTCTTTCTTTTGGATGTTGCTTTCATAAGTAAATTTGAAAATATGGATATTTTGGTCATATGGTAGGACTCAGCCAGTAGATGGGCCCACTATAATGCCTCTGCTTAAACAGAACAGAGTAGAATGGAAACATACATCCAAGCCCAGAGCGTGTTTCAAACCCGAAGGTTTCAAGTGGTTCAGAAACGCAGTACTGCATATTGAAGTATATTTGGATTTCTCAAGCCGAAAAAATCAAGTTCTAGCCCTTAAAATTCTTAATGAATTCGTGCAATACTCGTACACAACGCAACATGACATGCGCCGGAACATTTTGATCACAGTTTTAATAATTTTAAAAGTAGGTTCCTGCCTTAAATAAAACACCACACCTCTGTTAATGACGTTTAGCGAAACAACTGCTGTTCAATATTAATGGGTTTATGACCTCTGTCCATCGTCTAATATTAGGGGAAAAACAGATTCAGTTTGTTTCCGTCTCCAGGTGAGCAGATGGGGACACCTCCATTCAGCTCCGTTAGAAATGCCTAATAGCAATCAAATGACGTCTTAATTCAGTGAACTAAGTACCTAAGATCAGGTTTTGGTCCATGGAAACAACAGTCACTGTTTGTTCTGAGAATACAACGAACCCCACAAATAGACAGTGCTGACGAAATGTAGTGTTACGTAAACCTTAAAGCAAGAGGTACATATAGTTACCACTGTCATATAAAGAAGTGAGTGTTAAAATAGATTGTGTAACTGGACTATTGTAAGCATAATGTGATCGATATATTTTCAATTTTCGAGAATTCTGGTCACTGACTGCATTTCTGCGAGCTGCGATTGCAACTTCATGAATGTGTTCAGAATTTACGGTTGGTCAGTTCTCATAACTGTCGTAGACTCATTTCCAGCATCGCTGCTCTTCAGTCAGCCGGCACAATAAACACGTTGGGCCACTGCGGGTGGTATAGTATCGTGAAAAAAAATTAAAATTTGAGTGGTTTGTAAAATAAAATAACATTTCAATGGACGCGACTGCACCAACTGAATTATTATTGTCTGAATGATACCTGCTACATTGTTTTGTTTTCTGTTTGTGTGTATGTGTTCGTTCCTTTCTAACTTTGCTCCAGTTTAATTACCCCTTGGGTTGTGTTGAGTAAGCAAATAAATAAAGAACTTGAGTTATTCGCATAATCCTATTACATTATCACAAGAAATTAATTACTGGAAGTAGAGTTATCCCTGTAAAAGCCGTGGAAGCTCATTGATTGTCAGACGTAGGAACACCCACATTTTCTAGACAATCGGCTGACAGACGGCGGTGAGGTTGTCAGCCTTACGCGCCGGCCGTTCTTTACTCCCCAAGAAGATTCCTGGTACATATTTCTGAGTCGACCCCAGTGCCATAGTGCGGCTGGAGGTATTAGGTCAACTGAAAAATCCAATGACCCAATCGAGAATCGAACCAGCGACATTCCGGCTTGTAGTACGGCCCCTCGATCAACTGACGTGCTAAACACAAACACAATAGAAAGTATGAGTATGAGGAGTGAGCCCTAAAACTTGCCCTAGTACTGCGACCTTCAATGGTCTGTTGTGTTTCCCTTGTGGATTAACCCTTTATTAATCCTACATTTCTAATGAAACGTAGGACTTTGTTTACGGGGGCGTCACAACGGAAAGTAGTTCAGCAACCTTTCAATTTTATTGCCGGCCACGGTAGCGGAGCGGTCTAAGGTCTTCACTCGCTCGGAAGTCGGGATCGTGGGTTCGAATCCCACTTAGGACATGGATGTTTGATGTTTGTGTATGTGCGTTTTTCTGCGTTCGTGTACAGGTGGAGGCATTGCGACTAGCTGATCACCCGCCCAAGGAGTTCTACGGAACGTCTAAGATCTAGTAAACCGAAGTGAAACGGAGAGTTTCATGGAGATAGGCCAAGGCCAAACTTGAGGTTGTAGCGCCAAAAAAAAAAAAATTCATTATGAGTGTTTGTAGTGCAAAAGATATTAAATGTTGTCTGTTTCTTATATTATTTATTTTTCTCACATTGCTTATATAAACATTTTATATGAATACATTTAATTACTTCGGATTCGACCTGATTACTAATTCTTAATTTTAATGACATTTACAGCTTACTCAGAAACTTTGTGTGTGTCTAGGCTGACGATGATCAAGAGTAAACACAAACAAATATTTTAAAAGCGGGTTTCTGTGAAGGTGAAAGAGTCTAGTAATTGCCAAAGGTCAGTGTAACTCCTCTGTGGTTTGAAGCTGGACAGCCATATTTTAGACGAAAACTTCGAATTAATAACAAAACGGCGATTTCATTGGTTAGAAACAGCTACAGATTAATAATACAACAACCGGAACTATGCGTTCATGAAGCCAAGCCAATTCATCATGTGAGTGTGAAGTCACGTGGCAGCACACTATTAGTTATAGCGACAATTATATCCCCCCTTCGCTATATAGAATTTCATTACGCACTTTGCATGCAGATTAATTTTGCTTGTAACGATCCAGAGCTGATGTTAATTTTAATGATGTGTGTCAAATGAGGGGGGAGAGTTACAACAAATAGCGAAATTATCTTCTGTTGGCGAAAAACATTCATGGTGCAACTGGTGCTGTGTGTAGACAGTCTGCCCCCACGCTGACCAGGGTTCGGAGATTATGGTCTATAGTATAGTGCCGAGTGGACCCAGTTAGACTCCACCCCCCACTAAGCGAATTAAAAAAAAGAAGAGCTGGACGACTTAAGGCCCTCGCCCACTAGCACAGTGTCGTATGCGCGCAGTGCAGAGCGCAAGCTGCAGACGCATTGCTCTCCGTGTATTTAAATGGAAGTGCGCCCACTAGTGTAGGGTCGTGCCAGTATAGTACAGTATAGTGTAGTATAGTATCGTCTCCGTTGCTCGAAGAGGCAAACATTCTGCACGGCAGTGTCATGGCGGCACGCCGCAACCCCCTTCCACCTACCAAAACGCTTTGTCATTCCTGGGTTGAGTGTCAATGAGGCAAGACATGGCGTTCGAGGAAACATTAATCTCCACTGTACAAGAGTACAATATCCTCTACGACTGCAGTCATGCCTACTATTATGACAGCATGAGAAGAGAAAACGCTTGGACGGAGATTGGCGAAACGCTGAACGTATCAGGTAGACTAATAATTAGTATGGAATACATGAATGAAAACAAATTGCATATATAATGTTTTAACCCACGGTCTACAGTAGGCTTCCCATGCACGTGAGCCCCGGTAGCGTAGTAGGTATAGCGACTGCCTACGGGCTGGACGACCGAGGGGTCAGAGTTCGAGTCCCGGTAGGGTCAAGAAAATGTGGATCTATACATCCACTCCCCCATAAGCCTTTAATGGCGTCGTGCTTTCATTCGTTGAGCACAGGGACAACTGTACCTGTACCTTCCGTGTACAAACAGTATAGTTAGGTACTACTTTGCTACTGCTACTACTACTACTCTTGGGGTTATGGCCTCTCTAAAATTCGTGTTCTTCTTCTCTATGCGTGGCTCTATTGCTAATAATAGCTCACAAAATTTGGCATAGCTCATGCGAAAGTAGATAAAAAACTTTTTATCGTCTTCAGTTAGGTCGTGAAATATCGTGTGGAACTCTCCGAATTCGTTTCTTTTCTTGTTAATATCGTGCACCCATATTCGCTTTGGCTGATCCTCTTGTAGCATCATAGCTACACAAATCGTTTCTTCTTCCGAAGACGAGTCGGTCATTGCAATATTCTGTACAACATGGAGCGCAAGACTGCACGAAAGCGGACTTGGTTTAACTTGGAGGGGTAAACGTAGTGGGTAACAACATTGGTGGGGGGAATGCTTTCGGTCCCGTCTCTGACGCTGCACGCCTGCAGTGGGCGCACTCGCTGCAGACATACTACAACGGCACTACAACAGCACTGCACCGTTCTGCTAACCATACTGCTCTAGTGGGCGAGGAGCTTCAGAGGTTGCCCTTTGAATCCATGTAGGGGCAAGCTTGCTGTCCTCTCCACGCCGTTCAGACTGGTTCTGGAGTCCACCAAGCGTATCCAATTGTTACCGGGGCGTGACGCTGACCACTACTGCCTAGGTCAATAATAGGCAGATCTATACACCCACTCCTACCTACATACTTCTACATGGAGTAAAATGTTAAAAGGTAAAACTATCTATGTAACAGGCCGTGAAGGCCCATATGGTTGTGAGACGTCGAGGTTCCCACATCTTCTAGACCAGGCATGTCCAACTTCAAACAGGTTGTGATCGACTTTTTAGTGCCAAAACTGCCAGTGATCTACCACCCCTTCCTATCGTCGTACCACGCTTTAAGCAAAAATGGTGGCAAAAATAACACGACACATGAAGTTTGTTGTAAAAGCAACATACATTGAAAGTACAGACTACATTAATACGTATTTTCCCTTCAAAATCTGAATATAATCATATTATATTACAAGTGGATTCACATGCTTTTCACGTATAATTTCCTTATAGACCTATGAGATCGACCAAAAATCGTCCCGCGATCAACGCGTTGGACATGCCTGTTCTAGACAATCGGCTCACAGATGGGGGTGAGGTTGTCAGCCTTGCTCGCCGGCCGCCCTTTGCAACCCACGAAGATTCCTGGTACTCATTTCTGTTAGAGGTTTAGTCGAACAAAGGGCCACAGTGCAGCTGGAAATATTAGGTAAATTGAAAAAAAAAGCAATTACCTTACCGGGAATCAAACCCGCGATACTCCGACTTGTAGGCGTTTTAATTGCATAATGCTTAGTTAGTTACGCAGCACTATGGCCCTGGGGTCGACTCAGCCTCTAACAGAAATGAGTATCAGGAATCTTGCTGAGGGTAAAGGGCGGCCGGCGGGTAAAGCTGACAACCTCACCGCCATCTTTGAGACGATTATCTAGAAAATGTGGGAGCCTCGACATCTCACAACACTATGGGCCTCCAAGGTCTGTTACAAGGATAGCTTTACTTTTAACCATATCAGGGATAAATTTACCTTCAACATAACAGATAATTTGCCTCCCCACAAAGTTGAGACTGCAGAACACAGCTTAGTATGCTACCATAGGAATATAAAAATTGTATTCTATTTGAGGTTCTCATGACAGTGATTATCAAAATAACGGCCTTCTGGGTTGTACCCCCCAGTAGTTCGGAGACACTCCGATATTTCGGATGAACATATCGGCTCTAGCTTCAGGACTAAGCCAAGCAAGAGACCAGCAGAAGCAAAATTCTCTGCTTATTGTCTGCGTCTGCTGGTCTCTTGCTTGGTTCTCACTTCGACCCTCCAGGCGCAGGCAACATGTTTCTCTAAAACGTTGGACTCTCTCCAAAATACAAGAGGGTACAACTAAGAAACTTGCATCCTTCACATGAAGGCAATTAATAAAAATACGTTCTGGTCTGGTGCTTATGGCAAAGTTAAAGTTGTCCCTATGTTTAAATAATTAAACACAGTCAACTCTATCGTACGTCTTTACATCTACCTATCTATCTATCTGTCTGTCTGTCTGTCTGTGTCTGTCTGTCTATCTATCTATCTATCTGTCTATCTATCTATCTATTAGACCCATTGTTAACCCCAACCTACAGTCCCTTGAAGACCTATGGCACATCCCCTTGCGCGACTCCACCCTCATGAACCCACATAATTCCGGACACAAAGTTACGTTTGACGAAGCTTGGAAGGCTCTAAATATAACATACATAGGAGATCTCATCAGGGAGAATAGCCACTGGAATAAACTAAAAGACATCGACACAACACACTGTTCCCAACCGACCACCCGTAGACTCGCAGCAAACTTACGAAAAGCAGAAGCCTTCTTCCACCACAGATACCCAAACCTTTCACTGAAGACCACTTCCTTAACACAACCCCCCAGCGCTTACGTCATAAAACAACCCAACGGCCAACTGACTCCCTTCCCCATACCCAAACGCAGGGTATACAACCAATTATTCAAGGCCATCATAGACAAAAAAGCAATGGTCAACGGAGAATGTCATTGGTAACTGGGAAAACCCCAGTGGAAAGCAATATACCACCACCCCATTATGAGCAAAGGTGGCGACTTCTCATGGAGGATGCTACACAATAGAATAGCCACACCGCAACAGCTGCACAAATGGGGCAAGAAGGACACACCAGACTGTCCCTGGTGCCCAGGCACAACAGGGACGGCGGATCACATGTTCTTCGACTGCCCCACGGTCACAGCCTTCTGGGGCCGTCTAACCAAGACGCTCCATGACCTGCTGGGCCCCCACTCATTGCAAAAGAAGCAAATATTATATGGATACCCCAAAGTAGATACCACACCCCAACAACTTGCCAATTACTTAATAGTCCTAGCCAAGACCACTATATACAAAACATATATAGCAACGAAGAACACCCACGAAAAACCACCAGACTACCAACGCATGTACAATTCCGACTGAATCTAGAAATGCACTACAGCATATGGCAAGATGACGTCGAGGCGTTCGAGAGGTACTGGCTACACAAACACATACTTGGAAAGATTGAAGAGGGACGAATTATACTCAACAAGCAGATCTGATACTACTGTATACATCAACGGCACGTAAAATTCAATAAACAATTAAATATATGTTATTTTATGTTAATCACCTCCATTTTCATGTTGTGCTGTAAGAATTATTGTCATTGTTAACTATATACTGTTAAATAAATAAATAAATAAAAAATCTATCTATCTATCTTATCTATCTCTCTCTCTATCTATCTACCTATCGTACGTCTTTACATCTATCTATCTATCTATCTATCTATATGGATACAAATAGAGGACATCAACACGGAACAATGCTCCCCACCAACCATCCGCAGACTGAAAGCCAGTCTGAAAACAGCAGAAATATTTTTCCGACACCACTATCCCAACCTACCGGCCAAAGCCACGCCCCACCAACCCCTCCACTCATTCGTCATCGGACAATCCAGCAACAGATTAATTCCGCTCCCCATACCCAAACGCATAGTTTACAAACACCTCCTCAAGCTGAACCTAAATAGACACATTTTGGTAAAGGGCGAATGCTGCTGGAATTTAGGGAAACCCAAATGGGAAGCAGTATATAACCACCCCCCCATACTCAGCAAAGACGGCGATATAGCCTGGAGAATCCTGCATAACCGAATCACCACGCCCCAGCAACTCCACCGCTGGAAGAAAAAAGATACACCGAACTGTCCTTGGTGCCCTGGCACCTCAGGGACAACAGAACACATGTTTCTAGAATGCCCCCATGCCATAGACTTCTATAACAAACTCTTAAAAACACTTCATAAACTACTAGGACTCCACACACTACAGAAGAAACACATCCTTTATGGCTATCCTTCACTCCATACCACCCCACATCAACTTGCAAACTACCTGATAGTCCTGCCCATATCCGCAATCTACAAGACACTCATAGCAGCGACAGCAAACAGCACCAATCACCAAACAGCCAACTATCACCGCATGTTCCTACTGAGACTACATTTCCGTCTGCAACTGGAAATGCACCACAGTATCTGGAGAAACGATGTGAAAACCTTCAAAAACTACTGGTTACACAACGACATCCTCGGCAGAATCACGAACGGACGATCATAGTGAACAACCTCTAAACATCAACATGCAAAAACAAACATAAGCCTCCATATATGTAATATTATAATTAATATAAGCGATTGTTAATTGTTAATTGTTATTTATTACTGTTATTATTTTTATTGCCAAATAAATTATTATTAGAGAAAAAATCTATGTATCTATCTATCTACCTACCTATCAATCCATCCATCTATGTCTGCCTTGTCTATCTTCCTGCTTCTCCCACTTGGGGCATCCGTAAAAAGCTTCGTTTCACTCCAGTTTGTTAATCATAGGCAGACGGAAGGACTCTTTGGACGGGGGATCAGCACATCGCGAAGTCGCTATCTACACAGGACAACAGAAACACGGAATAAACGCAGACAGACATCATGCCTTGAGTGGGATTCGAACCCATGACCCCAGCGTTGGAGCGAGCAAAGACATTTCATGCCTTAGACCGTACGGCCACTGTGTTCGGCAATTTACCTTTCATCTTACCGTAATTAGATTGTTGTATTGTATTGACGGTCTCACATATGCAACAAGATGCAATCCTGTTTAGCCGGAACGGTAGAGACGCGTGCTCAAATGTGAACTATGCGAAGAAGGATAAGGTGAAGCCAACAGTCGCAACGCAGTCTGTAGTAAAACTTGTCAAAATGTGATCTCCATGTCGGTTTTCATTGTGAGAACACTCTGTCCGAATACCGCGAGTCCGAGCCATAATGAACTTTGTCCAACAAATAAACTAGCCCGTCACTTCTTTCTGTTACTATAATCCAGCCATTTATGCTTATCTTCACCCGGTGACCACTTCGTTTTGAGTTCCCCAAAGATAATAAAATGTGGCGTATTGCTCAAAGCAAGAACTGTGGACCGGGAAAGGCAGCCGTTGCTGGCGAGGAGCTCTGAAACAACATTCGTTTCTAGGCAACGGTCGCGAAAAAGACAACTGCTAGACAGGAGATTCTTAATACGCAAGAAGAGACGTCCGCTGCTAGAGAACGGTTAAATAAACACGTTCCTGTTGCAACGGATATGTATGCAAACAAAGGAAATGAGTTTTCTGGGCTGGCCGTGCCGAGGAGTTGTAAGGAAGAAAATTGGGGCAACCAACTCAATTCTCTACAGGAATCCGAAGAAAATATTTAGTGACAGTTATTTAAGTATTAGTTGAAAGTCGGATTGTTAAGAGAAGACTAGGAAGTTGTGTGAAGTGGCCGCCAGCCTAGGACCTAGTTAGTTGGAAGTCAGTTAATCTGTGAAGAGAAGACTTAGCTGGAGCAAGAGCACACAGTTGGAAGGACGCCGTCGTTCAGACAGAATCTGAGCCGGAAAGTACAGGAATGACCATTGTTAGAAGCCGTTACCAGACAACTACTAGTGAAGCCACTGCAGCCTGGAAAAGAAAACGTGATTGTGTGTATTGTGGAAATATCGATAGTGTTACAGTTGTTTGTAGTTACAGATGTATCGTGTATGGTCAATAGATCCAAACTCCAATAAAAACCCCGTCGACAGTCACTCCATACTACATGCCAATATTTATTTCTCACCCTCTCATGTGTATTTAACATTTCTTCCATCTCATTTTTATTTATTTAATAATTCTAACAACATCAGGCGAAAAGTACAATTGTAAAAATAATTTTTCAATGTGTTTTAACGTTCATAATATCAGTAAGAAGACAACGAAACAAATTAATGTGTAGAAAGTTTAAAATTATCCGACACGATAGATACTACTGAACTGATCTTTGTGCTGATCGCAGTTACAAGCTCATTGTGTTCAGTCCACCATTCCTGTCGCGGCTTGGTGTTTCTCTGCCTCGCCTGAAAATACAGGAAATAACTAAATTTTTCGCGTTCTTGTAATCACTATATTTACTAGGAGCGTTCCGTAAATAATGCCTCCTATTTTTTGTGTTAATATGTAACGTCTGAAATCCCCCAATGCATGAGGTGTCAGAAATACGGGCATACAAAAAACTATTGCCACAGCACACCCTGCTGCGTTAAATGTGCCAGAAATCATTTAACCAAAGGCTGTCCAAAAAAAA
>NW_019737985.1:377909-413408 GCF_002891405.2 Cryptotermes secundus
ATCAAGACCAAACGCACACAGCTCAGAACTAAATTCCACAAGATGTATTGGATGCTGGGACGCCATTCGGAGCTCTCAACAGAGAACAAGATCTTATTATATAAAACTATACTAAAACCGATATGGACCTATGGCATACCCTTATGGGGTACCGCTAGCAATTCCAACATCGAAATTCTTCAACGATTCCAAAATATGGTACTGCGTGTACTAGTTTACGCACCATGGTACGTACCAAACTTCGTCCTACACAAGGACCTGGGAATTCCAACAGTACGCGAGGAAATCACGCTCTCCAGTAAAAAATATCAGGCACGCCTACGGAAGCACCCGAATTCCTTAGCGACGCACCTCTACGATGAAGAAGTCAGGAGGCTTCACAGATTTAAACCGTCAGAACTGTTAACCAGATTTGCTATCTAATTTTGTAAAACAATTAACTAGTTGACTATAATTAGTTAAATTACATATATAACGAGTTCATTGGAACACGTTCTTCATGTTAAATTACTTTTATACTCATCATAACTAGTACTTATTATCCAAAATAGCTGGATAGATTGTATAATAAATTGGAGAAATAAAAAAAATATATGTAACGTCTGAGCTGGATGTTGGTGGTGTTGTAGTAAAGGTTTAACCTTCCCGCCAATCTACTGTTAGTTTGGTTGTCGTGCGAAAGATAGCGGCAGCAGAGCAGTCTACCAAAATGGTAAAGTGCGTATGAAACAGAGATGCGTTACTGAATTTCTCACTGCCGAACAAATTGCAGCCATCGACATCCATCGACACTTGCTAAAGGTGTACGGAGACAATACAGTGGATGTCAGCACAGTGATTCGGTGGGTAGTGCGTTTCAATAGTGGCGAAAGTGAAGTGCACGACAAGCCACGCCGTGGGCGTCCCTGCTCAGCTGCCACTCCTCACAATGAACAGCGCCACATACAGATCAGCAGATAACGACCAGGGACTGTCAATTCTGCGTGCTACAAGACAACGTTGAATAAGCTGAAAGCCCGCATTTCCCGAGTAAGGCCAGAGAAGCAGACAACTTTCGCTTGCAACACGATCACGCTAGACCCCCATACCAGTTTGGCGACCACCACACACACACACATTGCAAAGTTTGGCTGGACTGTCCTACCACATCCACCTTTTAGCCCCGGTTTAGCACCTTCAGACTTCCATCTCTTTGGGCCTATGAAAGACGGACTACGTGGGCAACATTTTCCAGACGACGATGCTGTCATTGCAGCTGTAAGAAAGTGGCTAGCCTCTGCTGGCGCAGACTTTTACGGGCGCGGCATACAGGCTCTTGTTCATCGCTGGCAAAAGTGCATAACGAATGGTGGTGATTATGTGGAAAAATAGCTGTAAGTAGCTGAAATCTTGCTCTATTTAACTGCGTTATTATGCTTTCTGTATCTGTTGTAGTTTTCTTAAAAAAAAATAGGAGGCATTGTGTACGGAACGCTGTAATACTTAGATAATTAGCTGCGTGTACTCGTATGGCATCATTACAAAATCAAATATAGAAAAAAACGATATAATCTTATGTCTACCAGGCCGAATTCAGGAGTAAAGCCATAAGCTTGTTGGAACATGGAAATGTTCTGGACACAATACTCCGATACCTTCAGTAATAGAAATAATAATGGTGAGTTAATTAGAAATTCAAGTTAAAAGTTACTTCCAGATTGTAGTCTGCTAGGCTGTGACACTCTGAACTATTGTGGGTAGGCACCAACGATTCGGAGGAATATTCTACTTATATTTCATCGTAAAATTTAGCATATTCCTCCCACGCGTTGCTATATACTTAATATAGAGTGTGCGCCAAATAATCAGTACCGAAACACGCGCATCTCGAACGCACATGTGCGTTTGTCGGCGGGGCACAGCTCCAGCCGCACGTGTTCCCAGTAGTGAAAAGGAAGTTGTGTTGTGCAGTTGTTCTTGGAAATGGGTCTCTCGACGGGGGTAAAAGTATTCATAACAGTGGGTCCAGGTTCTGTTAGGACTGTGTTCATTAAAAATACAAGACGTGAATTATTTTCAAAATTTCACTCCTTTTATTCAAAATAGTCTCCTTCTAAATCAATACATAGCTGGAATTGAGTGAAAAGTTTTCGAAAACAGCCACTGTACTTCTTTCGTGGAATCGCATTTAAAACTGCGGTACATTCCCGTTGGATGTCCTGGATGGTGTCGTGGCGGTCTCCTTTCATCGCCAACTTAACTTTTGGGAACAACCAGAAATCTGCTGGAGCCAAATCTGGCAAATACAGAGGATGATCAAGGACCGTGATCACTTTTATGGCCAAAAAATCGCGCACAATCTTCGATTTGTGGGGTGGGGCAACGATTGAGGACTCCGAGATAATAATCAGAATTCACTCTTTGACGTTCTGGCAGAAATTCCTTGTGAATGATTCCTTTGGAATCGAAGAAAACGGTTAGCAGTGTCTTTACTCAACTCTTTTGAATGCGCATTTTCTTTGGTTTCGGCTTCTTTGGGCTCAACCACGCTGCACTCTGCCGCTTTGTGAGAGGCTCATATTGAAAACACCATGTCTCGTCACCAGTAACAATCGATTTTGTAAATTTTGTATCACTTGGGGCCGACCGTAACATGTCTTTGCAGTGTTCCACTCTGGCATGTTTTTCACCGCCTGACAACGCGTGCGTCACAAACCGCGTACAGGCCTTCCGTTTGCCCAAATCCACCGTCAAAATTTGATGCATAGTACTTTTTGGTATTCCCAAAACTCCTCGATGAGTCTTGCAGAAACACAGCATTCGCTGCTCCTTATTTAGCCCCGTTACGGACAACACAGAAAACAGTTACGTAATAGGCACCACTGTTGTCTGACGCCGTGTTTGCCGACAGCCTAGCAACGCTGTCGGGAGTTGTTTACGGCTACGTAGCAACTGCGGCGTCCCGTGTTACGTCACCGCGGGGAGAGGAGGGGTGTTACTGGCTTATTACCGTAGCAGCGGCAACGCTCCGAAAGTGTTACGTCACCGCTGGGGAGGGAGGGGGTGTCCTCAATTGCGCAACACGTCACAATATATACACCGTCACAATTCTGAACACCGCAGTTAGAACACGCACCTCCGTGAAAACCCGAATTATACCACGCATTCTTCCATTACAACGATTAGGCCCAAGATCATTTTTGAGGCTAATTAGTTTTCTATCTTTCCTTTGTCGGTAAACATATCGTCTTCCTTTCAAGACTGCACAGATATTTCTGTGGTAGTTGTTCAGGGTCATCCTTTGCACATGCACATCCGCACGCACAATCACACACTAGTAATTCTTTTAGATATCGCGTATCACTTCTACTTTACTTTTAGTTTCTTATCATTTATATATACATATTTACTTTCCCACGCTAACTGTTGGTTTAGCTCCCAGCTGTGATCATATGAATATCGTTTAAAACTGTTATACGCTCTCTTCATCTTGAAGTTTTAATACCTATGTTTAGCTGTTATACTGTCGGGAAAATTTATTCAGAATAAAAGTACCAACTTTTGAAAGCGATATTCCCACTGCTTCCAGAAGTGCACAAGGTATTGTAATCTTCTGAAACTGACCTCTATTACAAATGCATAATTGCTGTAAGTACCACAAACATTATCTCCCATTGAAGATTTTTAAAGGTTAGGGACCAATATGACACATCACCGTGCAATCTCATGCACGTGAAACTTACATGTGACATGCTACCAAGGAAGTGAAACAGCTTACAGCATTATCAGTAAATCACGATTTTTGTCTTTTGTTTTATTTCATTCTAAATTTCTTATAGAAATATAAATGAGTTACACGCATTGTAACGGATTTGTTCAAAGCGATTCTAGGTAACTACTCGGTAAACACGTTCTAGCTTGTAACAATGGCAGATGTGTCTCAGTGGACGAATCTTTTAACTCGTTGCTAGGCAACAGTCAGCGCGCCAATGAACTCGCTGGCTAGGAATCATGTGACTTGTGTTTTCTGTGTTGTCCGTGAAGAGCCTATATAACGAAGACCTCTTGTATCCAAGATTAGTGGATAGTAAAAGGGCTATGTGGGTCCCTTCTAAGACCCCCGTGTGAAGGCGTGGTCGAATACTTCCATCGTGATCCTGAAAGTCGTAGGGAGTGACAAAAAGGGAAATCTCAAATCTGAGACAGTAAAATATGGTCCCAATGGACTCAGACCTGAGAAAGACTGCGCTGGCAAAGGCATGTACAAAAGCAGAACCGTCTTCTCGTAAGAGAGGGAGCCCTACAGAAACAAGACCGTAACAGTCAAACAGTAATAAATATCTGGCCACGAGCCCCAGATGGGACTCAACACCAAGTCCTACGGATTAACTGACCGTCAGTCGTAATGTGACGTTGACTTTGACTTAGATTTGTGAAGAGTGCAGTGCAGAGCAGTATAGTTAAATAGTCCAGAAGAGTTTTTAGTTGAGTTCCGAGGATCCAGGGAGATTCAACAAGAAATGGCAAGAAGACTTCATAGTGATTTGAAGTGCTGGTTTCTGTGTTGGGATCCGTTGTTAAGAAACGACTGGTGGAAACTGAGTATCCTAGTGCATATGTAACGGCGAACTATAAATTGTGCGAATCAGCGACAGCGCTGTATTAACTGCAATTAAGAGAGAGACTGTAACCGAGGTGCTAATAGATCCAATCATCCGGACTAGAACCCGTTAATTTCATCACGCGTACCCCCTACACGTGACAATATCATAGAATTATCATCATCGTCATTGGAAAAACAGCCCTTTTTGAGTGATACCCTTCCTTAGAAGATTCCGCCATATTGCATCCGGTTTCCACTGATTTGAATTTGGCAACAATTGCGTTTTACAGAGCAAGGTCGTCAGCCTTCCGTTCAAACCTCAACCTAGGAGACCAGTCTCTCTGTTTATCCCCCAGTGACAGGGTGACCAATTATACCCCAGGCATCTGATTCCCTTTACGTCGCCTCCTACGACTCGCAGGGCTAAGGTGGAGTTATATTAACCCTCCTCCACAGGGAGGATATATTTTAGAATGTCATGGATTAAAACAATCTGCAAAAATTCATACACATTTTACCTGATACGATTAATTTTAAATTTACGTTTTTTTATTTAACGACGTCAGTATTGAGAATATATAGCGCCGATGATAGGATAATTAATTAATATGGATCATATGCTGGATTGAGAATTGGTAGGGGAAACCGATGTACTCGCAGAAAACCTACCCCAGTGCCAGTTTTTCCACCACAGATCCCACATAACCTAACCCGGTAACGAACCGGATTCCTTATCGTATAAATATAATTAGCTTCAAATCGATATTATTATAATTTTGGCCATTTTATATGTTGCTCCCTTTGTCGTCCTGTCTCGGCTCTAATCGAATTTTATATATTGTCACAGTATGGGGCGGGGGGCTGTACATGACTTATAAGACGGGTTGGATGATTGGATTTGTTGACACTCTATACGCAACACTCGGAATTACAGGCAATACGGCGCTATCGCTGATTACACAATTTACAGTTCATCGTCGCAAAGGCACTAGGGCTCTCAGTCTTTACTAGTCGTATCCTGGCAACAGAAAGCAGTCTCACTGTAACATTTAATAATGTGTGAAATCTTCTTTGCGCCGCCTAATTCCTTTCTTGCTATTATTCTGCAACTGCCAACTCTGAAGACTCAATTAAACTATTCTGCTCGGAAGCTCATATCCTGGCTGGCGTTCCGAAAATCGACTGACTGTTCTCAACTGAACTTTTCTTTATAACCACATTGCACGGACCAACGAAAAAGAAACACAACCTCTCTGTTGTTGGGAAGGCGTGTTTGCAGCGTCGTTGCGCAGCAACGGAAGGTACTCAATTGTTGCTTGCGTATTCGTTGCCGCTAGAATGTGTTTACCGAGTTGTTACCTAGCAATGAATGTCTCCTCTGATTTCACTATTCCGGTCTTCGGGCATCATGTCACAATATGAAGAAATCTGTTTTATTAAAAAAATAAGCCCATCAAAATTAATGCTGTGAATTAAAGTTTATGGCCGGGCACGGTAGCCCAGCGGTCTAAGGCTTGCACTGTCTTCGCTAGCTCGGAAGCCGGGATCTTGGGTTTGAATCCCACTCAGGGCATGGATGTTTGTGTGCGTTTTTCTATATTTGTGTACAGGTAGAGGCCTTGCGACGAGCTGACCACCCGCCCATGGAGTCCTACCGTATGTCTAAGATCTAGTAAAACCGAAGTGAAACGGAGAGTTTCATGGAGGTAGGCCTAGGCCCAAATGAGGGCTGTAGCGCCAATGAAAAAAAGAAAGTTTATGAGACATGTCTTCTTTATTGTCGGTCACTTGAGAAACTTCAAGACAAGAAAAAGTGACAATAAACTTGTCCGGAAAAGCAGTAAATCCTTGTCTTTTCCTGAATGCATAAAGTAACATTTAGAAACTTCCCGCTGAACACAGCTCTACCGTAATATATACACACACATAGCTGGCTTCTTTGCATCACAATCGATAGCGGCATGTATCACGCGTACGTCTGTCGCGGCCAAGGTATGAAGAGGGGTGCAGACGACCAGCGACTGTAACTCGTGAAACGGTAAACTACAGTTGCGAGTTCTGCAGTGGCACGGAGAATGACATGAAAATGGGCTGAGTGTCATTAATTGACCATCAAAGCCACAGTGACACACGATAATTGTGATCGGAACAACATAACCGAGACTCACATAAGTGGATTCAGACGTAGAGCGGCCTTTAGAGTAACTTAATCCAAAGTTCATTTAAATAATATTTAAAAATAGAAAATAATGTTTTCATAGAAAACATACTGCACTTCATTAAAAGACCAGTGGTTTAGCGCTGTTTACACGGAAAAGCTGCTTATTCTGATAACCATGCATAACATATTGTCACGTGTTGGGTATGTCACGCGACAACTCACTTCACGCCGTCTTGGATCTTAGTGAATTCATTGCACATTCGCTATTACATTTACACAATTTACAGATTCACAGTTACTGCCATCGGCAGTATCACAATTACTTCTCCTGCTGGAGTCACCGCCATTCACTCCATACAACTCAACTCGTAGCTGCTGGACTTCAATTCATACTGAATACTAGTAACTCTCTCTCTCTAGGGCCGCGCCATAGCTCAAGTGGTTAGTCGCTGACTTCCCACTGCGGCGGCCCGGGTTCGATCCCGGGTCTGGTCAAGTGGGATTTGTGGTGGACAAAGTGGCGCTGGGACAGGTTTTCTCAGAGTACTGCGGTTTCCCCTGCCATTCTTCATTCCACCAATTGCTCCACAATCACCCTCACCTATCATCTGGGCCAGAAGTGGCCGCAGTACAAGAGACTTAGTTAGTCCCACCCCACTAGCAATAAAGAAAACTCTCTAGTAACTGGCTGTAGAACTGTAGTTCTTAAACTACAAAGCAAATGTTACACATAAAGAAGATTGTGCTGGAAAGGGTTAAATGTTAAGTGCACCTCCAATTTGACATGACCTCCAGTTTACGTTGGGCTCTGCAACTGCGCCATCAACCAATAACCGTTACATATGACGTGTAAGAAACATCGATTAGAATTTAAATTTGGCGGTCAAATTTAGCATTTACACTGTCGAGGTGTCGGTTCAAAAACCTGGAACAAAGAGATCACTAGGACGACTCAGATGTAGATGGAAGGATAACACTGCAATGGGTCTTACGGAAAAATGGTTGGGGGTTTGGACTTCATTAATCTGGCTCAGGATATGGACCAGTGACGGCTCTGGTGAAATTTGTGGTTCCGTAAAACGCTTGGAATTTCTTGCAATGGGCATCTAATTACTTCTCAAGAAGGAATCAGCTAAGTTGACCAAATGTTGACATCCAGACCGCACGGACGATTACCTAACCTCAATTTATACATCTTCATGGCGCAGGTAGGGCTTTATTTCGATCGCATCTAGAAACATATCCGAAAATGTAACATTTCTGTCATATTTCGTCTGTAGTTCAAATACTCTGATCATTTCTGCATGACTTGACATTAAATTGGGTCTTAGTCGTGATTGGAGTCAACTTGCTTGGAATAAGTGTTCGGAATCATCTGACTGAATGAAAGCAGCAAATTTATATTTCGGCTGATCAAATATTAAGGCTGCTTAGAAAGGCACTGTACCATAAATCGAGTTACATTATCATTGTCACGAATATAGTGACTATAGATGGGGTCTGGATTAGTAGCGGCATTTATTGGACTCTTAAAATTAGTACCTACAATCAATTATAGTGCTACCGCAAACTCACACGCTCTACAAATACGGTGCATACTAAGTTATCTCATTCTGCTGTGTCTTCACCAGTCTTTTGCTTAACAACGCATCTCAACTTTGTACTCTTCTGTTCACGTCGTTACCGGCTGGCGACTGTTTCGCCTCCCAATGTCCTAACATTCTCGACTTCAATTGGGACTCACAAGTAAATAACACCCCAGAGTCGCAGTAAGAGTCAGAGTCAGAGTCAGGGTTACATTATGATAGACGGTTTATCGTCAACAAATTTGTCTTGGAGCCAATCAGTTTATCTTGGCTCCAAGGCCCTTGAGACTCACGACCAGAGATTTTTTTTGCAACTGGACCCTTGCGGTCAGTCATAATGTAACATCCTGTCTGACGAGAAAAAGGGGTTGTGTCGTATGATATACTTGGCTTTTCGTCCAGTGTACGTATCGCACATATAACGTGTTACTGAAAATTTTCCTTCTTATACAAGTGCTCTGTCAGTACAGGCTTTGCAAAGCATTCATGCCCATCTTACGTATCTCATGCTATAACGGCAACTTAGTCACTTGAACAGTCGTAAGCTTGTGGCAGGTGGTTCTCCTTATGTAAACTTGGCACGGATCGCACAGAAAACACATCTTCCAATAGGTTTTATATTGCTGGGTGACGTCGCTATCCATGAGGACCGCACAGAAGACACCGTTCCTCTGTTGCATGTACAATCGTTACGCTGATGAGATGTTTACTGTGCTGTAACCTAGTAACAGCCCTCTTTTCAGTTACAATGTCGTAATATTATAAGTTTATGTGGAGCTTGGATAGCTCAGTCGGTATAGCGACTGGCTAGGGGCTGGACGGCTGAGGGATCGGACTTCTAGCCCCGGTAAGGGCGAGAGATTTTTCCTCTCCACCTCGTATACACCGGTTCTAGTTCCCACCCATCCTCATATCCACTGAATACGGGGGTAAAACGGCCGGGTGTAAAGAGCCCAGGATATGAAGCTCACCGCTTATCTCCAACTAGGGCCGAGGTCAAGAAAGGTGGAGCTACACATGCACTCCCACATACGCTATCATGGCGTAGTGCTTAATTACTTAAGCACAAGAAAACTTTTATAAGTTTATGTTCCAAAATTTGTTGATCTTAATTTCTTAAGCCTAATGGGTCAAGAGGGAGACTGAAAATAGGAGACCTGTAGCCAGTGTAGCAAATTAATATTGCAGATTGGTAAAGCTGGTCCTGTTTTAAATTAATTAAGCACCACGCCATGAAAACTTATGGGGGAGTGGAGGTATAGCTCCACCGTTCTTGACTGTCACTAGATGGAGGTGAGTGGTAAGCTCCACGTCCAGTACGCTTTAACCCCCGGTATCCATTATGCAGAAGGCTGAGTGGGCCTCAGAGCCTTGCCCCTGCCGGAAACTGAACCCCGTCCGTCCATCCTGCGCTATAGCTACTTAGCTACTTAGCATAACACCGTTATGCACTGTAGTTAGTAACATAAATTTATAGCTTAATATAAACATTTAGATTTAATGATATTATTTGCTTAAGGACTTAAGGTCGCTCGATTTTTTGTTTTATTTCCAGGGCAAGGACAACGCCTTCATGAGACCGTATCATTCACGTCTCATTTTGCCACTCGCATTACCGTCATGGGTCGTTACGTCTTATATTATGTATGCATTTTATTTCTAAATCAGCGTTCCACAGGCTTCACTTGTTTCGTAATTTCGTTTTCTTGTTCCCCCTAATTGTCTCCGTAACTGCAGTCCTTACAGAGTCGTCATTCGTACATCGCGTATTCTTTGTACGACATGGATGCCTATAGGGAAACTTTTGTGCGGCTGTAAAAACGTTACACTTTGAAAATACTGAATGGATTAAATGAGAGTCTTCTTCCGGTGACTATGCGGATGTGACGTCCTGATATGTTGGAGAAACCAGCTGCCTCCACGTTAAGAATAGAGAGATTTTACTCTAAGTTTCTACCTCGACGATGGATCCTAGCACGTCACACAACATCACAAACCAGAATACAGCATGGATACAGATGGATTAAATCTAATTGTTTTATTTTGTAGTACCGAACACAATGAATTAATTTCATTTTGGTATTTATCGATCAGACATCTATCACAGTGGGCGAGCGGTCTAAGGCATGAACTGTCTTCGCTAGCTAGAACGCTGGCATCGTGAGTTCGAATGCCACTCAAAGCATGGATGTCTGTGTGCGTTTATTCTGTTTATGTTGTTCTATGTGCAGATATGGGTCTTGTGACGGGCTGATCCCCCGCCCAAGGATTCCTACTGACAACGTATTTTCTTTTCACCGGATTTGCAGCCCCCTTTAGCACTGGCCACTGATTTTCATTTTCATTATAATTTTACTGACGACAGGGCTCCTTGGACTGGTGATCAGCTCGCCGCAAGGCCCCTACATAAGCCCACGACAACAAAAACACAGAATAAACACATACACACACGAAACATCCATTCCTTGTGTGGGACTCAAACCCATGATACCAGCTTTCGAGCGAACGAAGAGAGTTCATGCCTTAGACCGCTCGGCTACTGTCTACGTATAGGATCAAGAAACTGAAAAGGCGGCCAAGGCCCAACAAAGGGCTGTAGAGCAATAAAAAAATAATAATAATAATAATAATAATAATAATAATTTGTCGATCTGATACAGATCCTCTGTGTCAACTGAAGCTGAAATACTCGTAATTAAATTGTCAATCCCAGCTATCACCGGAAAATAAACTTCTTATTTACAAAACTATACTCACACCCATATGGACGTAGGAAATAGAGCTGTGGGGCTGTAGTAAACCATCCAACACCAAAATCCTACAAACATTCCAGTCAAAAACACGTTACATAACTAACGCTCCATGGTGCGTATCAAATCAAACTCTCCACGAAGATGTTGGAGTTTCTTGTATAAATAAGATCATAAACAAACAAGCCATCAAATACAGAAACCGCAGTGTGGACCATGGAAACCAACTAGTATAAGAACTCGCCGCCCAACCCTTAGTGAAAAGAAGACTCGAATGTCAATGGCCAGGAGACCTATTCTAGGTAACGGAGGATAACCCATCAGTGGATGGTACTCCCTACAAGCCACGCAACGCTCTAACATTTGCTTATCACTCTGTATTAGTACATTATGAGTAGATTGTAGATATCCTAAAATAAATAAATAAATAAAATTATGTTGTCACGCATCTGAAAAACAGATCATATTTTAAACAAGTTCTACTTACCATAGAATATAGGCTCAATTGAGATATGTAACATATTGTGACGTATTTGCGCTATGCAGGACACCGCCTCCCCCGCCAGCGGTTGCGTAACAGCTCTGCCGCTACTACAGTGACGGGCCGGTCAACACTCCACCCCCTCCCCCGCGGTTGCTATGCAGCAATAAACAACTCTCGGCAGCATTGCCCAGCAGCACCTGTAAACATGGCGACCAGGCAACAAGGAAGCGAGGCGTTTTCCCGTTGTCTGACTGCGGGATTATAAGAGAACTACACTGCCTAAGAAGTGGGTTAAAATGTAGCCGCCGAAGACAGTTGAATTGTAGTAGTCACAGAGTTCAGTTGTAACGAGTGAATCGTGATAGTTTGAAGAGATTTGTGAGTAGGGTTTGTAAAGTGTGTAAACCCGCAACCTTGTCATAACTGATTGTAGTTACGATTTGTAGGTTGTTAAATAAACCAATTAACAATCTGAATGACGTCTTCAGTAGCAAAACACGTTACACTGGTGTCACGAAATTTACGAACTTGAACACGCCTCGACGAATAATCGAATTTACGAGAGCATAGACTATTAATATTGCCACAATTTGAACTGAAGTGTGTGTTTACAGTGTTGCCATAAGAAAATGGAACAAATAATGGAAACGCTGAAAGAGGCAGAGGCCAAAAGAAGAAAGACAAAGAAGATTTCATGGCGAAAATAGACGTCGATAGAAATCCCGACAGGGAAGAGATGAGGGTTAACCAAGAGAAAGCAGACGTCATGCTGGCAAAATTAGACGTCTACCAAGAAAACGCGGCGGTCGTAGGAAGGCCGACAAGGAAGAAATGAAGGCCTCAATGCGAGCTATGCGGTCAGATTTGGATGAGACACTCCAACATAGAATTGAAGCTATCCAAGCAAGGACGGAAGCCATGCGAGAAAAATTGGGCACCAGCCAGTTAGAGATGGTGTCCGCATTTAAACCCGAAATAGAGGAAGAGACGGAGGCGGGTCTAGAAGAAGGAAGGCCGGTCTCAGTGGAGACGAACCCTGCGGCGGCAAAATAAGAAGAGGTCCCCATAGTGATACCGGTCGGAGAACCTGAAGAAGGAGCAACGAAAACCAGAAGAGACGATGGCTTGCCAAGAGATGGAGGCACCTCTGGAAGAAGAACAGCCGACCTCACTGGACTGGAAACCTGAGGCGGCAGAACAGCGAGATGTTCCCGTAGAAGATGCCGAAGTAATACCGGTCGGAGAACCGAAGAAGAAACGGCGTAGGGACCGAAACCAGTGAAATATGAAGAATTCGACACGGTAAAATTGTGGACCCCAGATGAAGTTGGCCGTAGCCCGCAGAGGGACGAGGCGCCGTGTGGAAGTGGCACGGCAGAAGAAAACCAGCAGGAAGGGGTCCCGCCGTGCAACAGCGGCATGTCTCAAGAGGAATATCTTCAGGAAATCTCGGACCCAAATAAATGTAGACCGCAGAAGAGAAGCGACACAAGGATGTCCCGTCGCGCAACAGTGGCACGACGCAAGAGAGATATCGTGAAGAACCTTACTCAGGGACCTGGTGGACCCGGGAGGAAGCGAGTGGTCGCGGCCGACAAGATGACTAGCTGTGCAAATGTGACACAGCGCAAGAGACTCAGACTCCAGGGAGATCAGTTGGAGTCACGCACAAGACCGCATAAAGATGTGTCAAAGAAAGCACGAGAAGAACTTGAACGTAAGAGGACGACACAAGGACTCGCCCTGAAAGGAAAATTCGAGGCATGTGCAAGTGCACACGTAGACGTGCTGCACGGAATCTCAGCAGATATGAACATCAAAAACTAGATACTGTGGAGGGGTCGACCCCTTCCAAAACGAAATTAAGCAGAGCACAGAAGAGGAGCCGGTAAATTAGAAGCACCGGCCTCCCGAGCGAGAGTGAATGTGCGATGGGAGAAAGTGAAGGAGTGAATTTGATATAACTGGATCTTCTGGCAAGCTAACAGGAAACCCCTCGTGACGAGCTGGTCTCAAGAGGGGAGCAGATGTAACGGACGGAGGACAGTCGCGGCAAGAGGAGTAGCTGGACAAAAAAGAAGACGTTGCAAGAACAGCCTGCAAATAAAAGGAACGGGGATGTACCGTTAGGCTATTCGGCACGAACAGCCTTAAGGAGGGAGCAGTGTGACGTATTTGCGCTATGCAGGGCACCCCCTCCCCCGCCAGCGGTTGCGTAACAGCACTGCCGCTATTATGGTGACGGGCCAGTCAACACTCCGCCCCACTCCTTCGCGGTGACGTAGCGGGGGAAACAGCGGTTGCTATGCAGCAATAAACAACTCTCGGCGGCCTTACCCAGCAACACCTGTAAACATGGCGACTAGGCAACAAGGAAGTTGGGCGTTTTCCCGTTGCCTGGCTGAGGGTTTATAAGAGAACTACACTGCCTAAGAAGTGAGTTAAAATGTAGCAGCCGCCGAAGACAGTTCAATTGTAGTAGTCACCGAGTTCAGTTGTAACGAGTGAATCGTGATAGTGTGCAGAGATTTGTGTGTAGTGTTGTAAAGTGTGTAAACCCGCAACCTTGTCATGACTGATTGTAGTTGAAATTTTTAGGTTGTTAAATAAACCAATTAAAAATCTGAACGACGTCTTCAGTAGCAAAACACGTTACAATGTAATAGAATCTCAGTAGACCAGTAGCGTCAATGACGAGCCGAAATCAAATGCTTCGGAGATCTTCTGTCTCTATCAGAGAAAATTTCATGAGACAATCATAAGCTCATTCACTGATGATGGAGGCAGGGAAGGTCTCCGACACGTTGGCTCTCGACTCCAAACTAACGGAGTTGGTCGCCGGAGCCGTCATGAAATCTTCAAGTCTGGAATATAAAGCCGTATAATCCACTGAATGTTAACCGAAGTTTCTGAAGAATATATCGCCTCCATCTTCAGGGCTGGAGAATACTAAGTCGAGCAAGAAACTAGTGTGAAAGCAGGTGGCAAGCATAGATTTGCTACGACCCTGAATATGGAGGGGATATGTTCTTCTGAAACGTCGGTTGACTTTCAACGGACTACACGGCGTTATATCCCAGAAGATGGAAATCTTCGTAACCACTGCCGTAGGAAAAGGAACATTTTCAAGTTTTACGTATGAAAGACTTTTATTTACGTCAGTTCTATTTACGCCTAGGAAATGAGGGAGTCTCAACGTCTCTCAATCATTTGGGCCTCCACGGCCTGTTAAAAAGATAGCTTTAGCTTTACCTTTATCTTTTACTTCTTCCTTGTAAAAATCAGGCATGTCTCTGACGGTCTGGTCTGTAACTTAGTAATGAACACGGAACAGAAATAGTGTGATGCGTCAGAAAATCCCATTTTCTTTGCTTTCACTGACACAGATGCTGCTGTAATAATGTTGAAGGCCTTCAGGTTTAAGCTCAGCAATGGTGAATACAGTACCGTAATCGCATGTCTCGTCTGAATAGATTCATTATCTTGACCTTGGCATACCAGTCGCAAAACCTACAGGAAGTAACGTAGACGAACGTGCTTCCTAATGAATTTAACTCAATTCGTGTGGGGTTATTTTTTAAACAAAACGGAATAATGTATTTTGTTTGTGTATTTATACGGTAAGTAACAATTCAGGTGCCCGAAAGACAAACGTTGAAGATTTAGAAGACGACAGGACTGTAAACGTAAGAATAAATATGAAGATTATTATGACAAGTAATCCTCAGAACTAAGTGACAAATTTAATTTTGTAATAAAATTTATTTTATTTTCCCATTCCAGAAAGATGAGGTCGTCTTATACTGGAGCTTATACGGTATCTCATTTTTAACATTCAAGTGGTAGAACACGCATGAATAATGTGACATGGCGGCCGAAAGTCGGAATAGACGTTCATTGCTAGGCAACGACTCGATAAACACATTCTAGCGGCGACGAATACGTAAGCAATAATCGAGTAACTTCCCCCGCTATGCAACGGTGCTGTAAACAAGCCTTCCTAACAAGAAAGGTTGTTTTCAGCGTGGTCCATGCAAACTGGTTATAAAGAAGAGTTCATTTTAATCGCTTCTTGCATCCTGTTGTGTGTTTAATTAATAGTAGCGTGAATTTACCGACTACAAAACACGTTTTTTATTATCACTACATGTTTCGACCTCAAGAGGTCATCCTCAGGTGTATGAACACGGCTGTATAATTACACGCGGTCACATTCACTTTTCACTCATTCGACCCTGTATCTTATCCAGACTTACGCTCACTAATATATCGAGTTCTTTTATAAAACACAGGTTAAAATTGTTATTCTAATTTAATTGTTAAAAGTTAAAAGTTCGTGAATCAAAGTTCAAGTCATGTCACTGGTTACACTTTCACTCGTTGTTTACAGCCTCATTTTACTTACCCTCACAACTGTGTCTAGTTCTTTTTTAACTAGTTTAATTATTATTATTGTTGTTGTTGTTGTTGTTGTTGTTGTTGTTGGTTAAAGGTTCGTGAATTAAAGTTAAACTTATGTTATTGGTGACACTTTCACTTGTTTGTGAGGTCTCTCTGTTCTTCCGCGTTCTCTGATGCTGCTGGATCTGTTATGATCGTTGTCGATCAACGATTTTTCATGGAATTGAAGAGTGTGATCGGGGTTTTCTTCACTGACGAAGTGTGGTTTCACCTTAGTGGCTACGTGAACAGTAAAAACAATAGGATTTGGTCATCTGCAAATCCACATGTGTTACATGAGAAGCCCTTGCACTGTCAGAAAATTGGAGTGTGGTGTGCTGTATCACGTCGTCGAATAATGGGCCCAATTTTCTTTGAAACAACAGTGAACAGTCCAGTGTACCAAGACATCATTACACAGTTTATTGCACTTCTTGAAGTTGATGAGCGTGAGTGCTGGTTGCAGCAAGATGGTGCCACATGAAACCATGCAGTTCTTAGGCGAGTTTTCGGTGACCTTCTCATTTCGAAAGGATTGTGGCCCCCGGTTCGCCCGATTTTTTCCTTTGGGGGTACCTCAAAGGAATTGTCTATAAAAACAATCCGCATACACTGGATGACCTCAAGAAGAACACTATGACGGCGATTAACAGCATCAGTTTACAGGTGCTCCACAAAGTGGCCTCAAACCTGGTAAAAAGAGCTCGCGCAGGCATTGCTGAACAGGGAAGCCATTTCGAGCATATGTTGTAAAGACATGATTTGATTTTGCATTTCTAAGAAGTAAGGTTATAAACATTAATAGTAAGTGCTGTATGTCTTGTAGTTTGTGCATTAAACCAGCAAAATATAATTGCTTAATGTGATGTGCGCGACTTTTCGATCTCCCTGTAGTAAAGCCAATCACGATAAATTCACAGTTAGTTATGATGAAGTCAGAATGATTTTAAACAGAAGAGCTTATTTGTGAAATGTCTGTTGAAAACGTAGTAGTAGTAGTAGTAGTAGTAGTAGTAGTAGTTAACACCGCTCTTTTCCAACCCGCCTTTATTTGTATCGGCGCAGTAGGAATGGTGCTATCCCTGCTACACCTGCTTCTACCTTAGGACAGTGTATGATGGCTACTGGAAGTTGTCCTCACAGATCAAACTAAGGAAGATCGGTATAGGTACGGGAAACTAGCTGGGTCGGTTTGCATGAGTCTCAGGGTAGCGATGCCGAAGAAAGCGTTTTTCTGAGAGTTGAGCCAATTGACGTTTATTCGCCTGCTAATTCACCACACTGTTAAATTAATGTATTCTTAGCTTTAAGTTACAGCGTTACACTATCGGCTAGCTATGTCCCGGAGCGTGCAAGGGTCATGTCCGTTCAGTTCGGAATATTGCGAAAGTCTCTCCTTTTGTGGAATGGCTTGCACCCCCACGCCGGGAATTCGAAAGATGGTGTTGACATATACATTTTCATCCCATCTTCCGTGGGAAGCTTGAACGAGGCAACCCAATCATATTGGCCCTCATTCACAGGCAACTGTAACAAGCTCTGACCTGTCCTTATAGGCGCGTCCGGTTCCCTGTACCCGTGCTAAATTTATGACTGATCGTAAATGTCATAACTCCGGACTTCTTGTTTCTGCCAGAATCTACAAATTTTCAACGTAAACACCGTATTACACGTCCCAGACGATGAAATACGATATTATAGACCACGATACATTTCAATAATATCGAAACATAAGACTTTTGAAATTTAAATTACCGAGAATTAATTAGAAATAAATTTCATGGTCATCTATAATCATCCAAATAAATAAGGGCTCAGAATGATCAGCGTCATAGTAGTAGTAGTAGTAGTAGTAGTATTAATAGTAGTAGTAAGTTAGTCTATAAGAATTGTGCGGTCAGTTTCAGTGAAGCAGGACCTCTTTGGTAGAAACTTTAAAATATAAGTAAAATTTATGAGAAAAAGAGAAACTGCCTTTAAAAACTGGGCGAGAAATAATTTCAATTTATATCTACGATTTCCACACAAACTTTCCATCCATCCCCTCTTATATCTGTAGTACAATTTTAGTTTTTATATAGCTGTAGTTTTAATTATATTTGCATTGTATTCATTGTGTGCAGTGTGTCCTTTATTGTTTGTGTAGTTTTGTGTGCTGTGTTTTGTTTGAGCGTGGTGTGCTATTTTGTGCGATGTGTGTTATTTGTGTGCTGTCTTATTGTAGTAACTGTGGAACAGGATAAACCCCCTCATTTTTAGTTAAAATACTACTTCTATTACTACTACTACTACTACTACTACTAATAATAATAATAATAATAATAATAAATAAATAAATAAATAAATAAATAAATAGAAATAACACATTTTGAAATTAGGATTTCACTGAATATGACGCTACGTAACTTTTACGGCGAAGGCCGGGATTGAAATACGGACTGCAGTATAAGCATGTGTCACAGCTGCTCACTCCTCTCATGTCCTAGACCTATTCTTTATCACAGAGGCCTGTTCTTACACAACATAAACAGTCAATTATAAATCGTACTCTAGCACACATCTGCGAACACCAAAGCCAAATATAAATTAAGTTTATAATAAATAAATAAAAGGCAACTGTTTAACTAATAAAGCATTAGGCCAAGAAGACAGATGGGAGAAGGGATGTACATTTCCACATAATCTTGACCTCGACAATAGTTAGATGTGTGGTCAGCTTCATGCTCCGACCGCTTTACCCCAGGGAAAGGGGACCCCGGTACCCAAGGAATAAGACGTTGGGTGAGCCTAGAACCGGTCTGGACGGCATACAGAGAAGAAAAATCCTGCCCCTACAGGGACTCGAATTCCGAGCTCTCGGTCGCCCAGCCCGTAGCCAGTCGCTAAACCAATGTGCTATCCCTGCTCCATTCTTAATATTTATATAATATATAAGTAAAATAATTATGTGATTATCACTCTATTAAAATATATCACACTATTTTCCTGTTAAAACCATCTTACCTTTTGAGTGTCTTTCTTCTCGTGTCAGAGAACTCCATTTCACACACGGAGTCACGAATGAAAGGGAAAAGATAATGCCACATATAGACCAGTTGCTAGGCAACTATCGTGAAATAAGCAACTATACAACAGTCGTTGCTAAGTAACGGCCCCACAAACAAGCAATAATGGCAATAATGGAAGCAGAGTTTTCTGCGCGGTTCGTGTGGAGATGTTATAAGCAGTACAAGTGAGGAGATAGTCAGTCAGTGGTGAGTGGGTGAGCTAGAAGACTGCTGCAGTTCAGGCATTGTGAGTTGTTGCTGTGAGGAACTGGTAGCTGAGGACGAGGATATTTCGGGAACGAAGAGGAAGGAAAACGTCCGCCGTTGAAATCTGTCACCAAGGAACGGCTAGTGAAGACTATAACACAGAATCTATTGGCAGGACGATAGATAATTTAGAAGGGATTTTAAGGAAGCGGTCATGACGTAACTGAAGTATTATTCTTTCATTTTCCTGGGATGAATGAGGATAACCTGTGTTCTGGCTGAGATTCGAACTGAGCACATTCCGATCACGAGACACCCACTCGATAATTTCGATTGTTGAAGAAAAAGTTTCATTATAGTGACAAAATAGCCTCTCAATTAACTTCCTTTCTTATGTATAATGACTTAATTAAAATCTGTATTTCATTTGAATTGGCCTAACGTAATAGTGCAGTTACCGCAATTAGAGTCCCTTGCTCCGCGCTGTATGTCACTGTACCTCGTAGCTTTTATTCAAGATGGATGCGCCTGAGCACTCATTCAGTGAGCTTATGTTTCTTTCGAATTTTATTTCTCCTGAATAAAGAGAGAAAAAAGCAAAACTTTTTGATAAGCGTTGATCTTGGTGCTCGGGTTTGTCACATTGACATTCTGTTGTCGTGACTCCTTAGGTCACAGCTTCAAATCCCGCTGAGTGTATGAATGTCTTTGATCATATAATGAACATATTGTTCCATGTTTTACGCAGTAAATCTCCTCTCCCACAGAGCACACATAAAGATATATCTTCTGTATACTGAGGTCACAATTAGGACTTTGCTGATACAGTGGAACCTCGCTTAACGAGCATAATTCGTTCCAGAATCTTACTCGTAATGCGAAACACTCGTTAAGCGAAACAATTTTTCCCATATAAATTAATGTAAAATAGGATAAATGCGTTCCATTCCGAAAAAAATACTCAAAAAATTTTATGTATAACGTTTATTCAAAGAAAATTATATATACATTGTTAAGGGGCGTGAATCATCTTCATCTTTTCTTCTATGCGGAATGAACCAACCTGGAATGCGAATTCGATTTGCAGAAAAAAAAAATATAAATATTTAGTTTATTATTTATGATACATATCTAATTCTTTTTTACTAGAAAGCTGTCTAGAGACATTTGTTTTTGCCGACGCTTCAAAATTTGGTGAAAATGCGACACATCATTATCATTAAATAAATTTGTAGCGCGCATAGCAATTGCATTTCGTTTATCCACATGAGGAGCAACCTTTCGACATCGTCGAGAATACGTAACCGTTGCGTAGATATTCTTATCACTCCCTGTGAAGCATCTCTCTCCTTAATCTTGTCCTTGTTCTTGAGGATAGTGCAAATCGTTGATGTAGACCGATTGTATGTGCGTGCTAGATCAGCCACGCTCACACCTCGTTCTCGCTTTTCAATGGTTTACGTTTCATGTCTACGGTTATTTTTATTCTCTTATGGCTGTCTTTTTTGGGCTTTTTCTTCGGGGACATTTTTGCAAGGGTTATTGAACTTTGCACAAAAAAAAAATCACAAATAATATGTCTGAACACAAGTTTGGAAAAATGTGTGATCACAAGCGACACTAAGAGGCTAGCGGAACGAGTGGTAAACACAGACTGATGTAGCAAGCGCACAATCCGGGACTTCCCCTCTCGTCACTCGTTAAGCGATTCATCTTTTTACAATTATTTTGCTCGTTATGCGAATTATTTGTTATGAGGGGTGCTCGTTAAGCGACTCCACTGTATTGGGAATACCTTTCTTTTCTAACGTTAAACTCCAGTTTAAAATATGATCTTCTGGGTTGCAAAGCGGTGTAGACAGTCCGACGTTTCGGGGGAGAATATCGGCTCTATCGCCTCTGTCGAAAAATAAGACAAGTAAGAAAGCTGAAAACGGAATTTGCTGTTTCTTGATCGGTTTTTTCTTCGACTCTGAAGACAAATGCGATAGGTTCTACCAAATCGTCGAGACGTTTCCAAACTATGCCGCATTACATTGCAGAAGACCATAATCTTCATAGTCACCCTGGTGACAACTGTAATGCAGCGAGTAATCAATTTGGTTCGTTGTGTAATATTTTCCCCCCCTCCACACTACACTTCAAAATGTATACGGACCTATATTTTGGCTTTCGACATCGGTGAATCGTAAGACAGGAACTGCAGTCGTGTTTTCGGAGTACAAGTCCTGTTATGATTTATAAATATTCTATGTGCATTTACTCACTGTCATTCATAATCCATTTCAGCTCTTCTTATTATACATTTTTGGAAGTAATCCAAAAGTGACTGGGACGTGAAACTGACGACTCACCTCCAACTTGTGTCGAGGTCAAGAAAATGTGGTTCTGTACATCCACTCCCTCATACGCCTTCACGGCGTAATAGATGATTAGTTAAGCACAGGGACAACTTTGCCTTTTTACCTTCAAATTATACATATTTGCTTTGAAAATGCAGCACTCAGTTCTATGCTGCTTATGACAGTAATTTGAATATTGATTCAAAATTGTGTAAAGTTTGTCGGAATGGGAGTAATTATACCCTTTTATTAAATCATATTACGAAATGTACAAGGACAGCTATCGCTAAAAATGTACTAACTTTCTAATACTAATGTAACAAATCCAATTATATTCTTGACGAATTTAAGAGAAGAGTAATATACATCAAGCTAAAAAGAGAATAGTCTGTAAGAATATGCACCAGAAGATTGTGGAACCTAAGGCAAGAGCTGCTCAACATACGTATTATGGAATATTTGCTCAAAGAAAGAACTCTGGAGCCAGAGAAATATCCGTTGCTAGCGAACGGTTCTGAAACAACATTCATTTCAAAGCAACGACCGCGAAGCAAACAACTGAACAACGTTCGTTGCTAGGCAGCAGATTCTTGATAAGCGATAACTGAATGGAAACATCTGAACAAGCAACTGGTGTTTGTACGGTTCTTGCCCAGATATTATAACAGGGACAGTCTGGGGCAACAGTCAGTTGCAAGAGTGCTTAGTTGAAAGTCAGGCTGAGAAGGGAAGACTAGGAGGTCGGTGTGAAGTGGCTGCCAGTCTAAGAGCTAGTCAGTTGAAAGTCGGCTTCTGAAGAGAAGCCTTTATGTCGTCTGTAGTTATACCGATATTTGAAGTACGTAATTCAGTGAGACTGTTACAGTTACTGCATTAAAATCCGTTGCAAGGGAACAGCTAGTGCAGACACTAGTCTGTGTGTGACATGGATCTATAATGTATAGTTACGAGTCGTGAGTGTATAAGTGATCAATAAATACAATATTTAATTCAAAACTCCGTCGAGATTCACTCATACACGTAATATATAAAAATACTGTAATCAACAACTCTTCACAGCAATATATATATTTTTTGTGGTGCATATGCCCATTGCTAGGCAACGGCTCGGTAAACACATTTTGCTTGTAACGTGTGTATACAGAAGCTCTTAACAACGAAGTGCTCTGCTGAATCCGGTACAACAACTTGGTATTTACCAACAATTAACATGCCCTTCAACTTCAGTACATAAGACAGATGAGAGCCCATATATTTTGTGACATGTAGGCTTTATCTCATCCTTAAATCATGTGCTAAATGGATGGTGTAAATCAGGATTACTGTCGTCCCAACCGCCAGAAAGACGGATTGACACGGGCACCAGTTTGTGTCGCAGGAACTGCCACATCTCCAAGCTCAGCTCAGCTCACTTCATTTGTTTAAGGAGGGCAGAATAACGTGCAAGTACTATGCATACACCCCACCCAATGATAACACATGGCAACCCTCTTCATTGGCTAACATTCCGAATTGATTCTACGAAATTATTCCTTTTGATATCCACGTATTTCTAATTGTTCACAAGCGTAAATCAGAAAATTGTACTCAAGCCCTAGAATCCGGGGTAGTTCAGTCGGTGTAATGATGGGTTATGGGCTGGACGGTCGAGGTTCAATCCCTGATAGGAGCAAGAAATATTTCTCTATTTCAAATTGTTCAGGCCGTGTCTGAGACCCAAGCAGTCTCCAATCCAATGGTTACCGGGGGCTCTTTCTCCGTGGATAAAGCCGCCTGGGCCTGAAGCTGACAATCCACCACATCTAGGGCCGAAACAAAGAATGGTGGAGCTATACCTCCGCTCCCAAATACGTCTTCATGGCGTGATATAAGCTTTATATTATTATATATATTATTATTATTATTATTATTATTATAATTAAGTTGAGGAGCAAAAGGTGGACAGGCTGCGTGGAGAAGATGAATGCATATAGGATTTTGGTGGGAACGTCAGAAGGCAGGACGCCATTATGACGACCGATACGTAGGTGCGAGAAAAATGTTAAAATGAATATTGGAGCACCAGAACTGGGCGGTACGGACTGGATACATCTGGCTCGAAACAGGGAGAATTGGCGAGCTCCATAAAGTGTGGGGAAATTCTTGAGCAGCTGAGCGACTGGCGGTTTCTCAACAAGAACTCAGCTCCATGGAGCTAGTTATTCCTTCCTAAGTTGTAAGAAAGGAGCGGATAATGGAAATGTTCGAATTTTAGACTCCAGAAGCTACAAAAGATTTTGATTAAATATGACATTAGGGGCCTATATGAAACGGTTTATTTTCATTAACTCGTTAAGAAATAAATGAAAATTTTAGATTTGTAACATAAGCCACAATACAGTTCAATACAATATTCACAGCAAATTCACAGCGAAAGAAAATAGGAAGATTTTTATATTCCTAAGTAGGTTTCGAGTAAGGGATAAGAATTTGTATGTGTCATTAGGACATCGAACAATATCAAGTTATTGACTTTGGCAGTGTATCTAAGGACAAATACGTTTTAACACAATTGCCAAAAATTTGTGCAACAAAATGTTAGGGGATTCTTTACCATTCCCATGCTTTCGAAACAAATGAAAATCCTAACCACTTCCGAGCGTAGGGCTGTATTTTATCCGTAGATTCTGTAATAAAAATTCTTAAAACTGGAATGTAATGAAAATCTCTTATTTTGAAACGAAAATGCACTATACCATTGGACTGATACAGTAATGAATGATTAAAGACACAGCTTGTGAATGAAGTGGAACTGAATTCTAGGTTCCCAACTCGCTTGTTGTCTGCTTCCAAACGAGCCCAGGATCGTATTGCTGATTACAACAAACTGTAAGTAAGTTAGAGAAGAATTTCATTATACACTTGTAGAAATGTAATAAGTTTCAGTTCTTCAGGTTTATAAAAAACATGTAAGAAATTCCAGGGGTCCGGGACTTTTAGATAGAAGTGGATTTGTTTACTGTTGCCGTTTCTCCTTTTTTACTTGGAATAATGAGATTTTGGTGCAAAAAAGGGGGGGGATAACTCTGGCTACGGTAGGATTCCTTGGACGGAGGAACAGCCCGTTGCAAGGCCGCTACATACACACAGAATAAAAGCACACACATCCATGTCTTGAGTGGGATTCGAACCCATGATCCCAAGCGAAGACCGTTCATGTCTTAGACCGCGCAGTCACACACGTGATACTCAGCATAATGGAACACAGTTATACTCCGTGATGTTAGTCCGCAAGCGAACGATACCGACCGAGCGACCGCCGCTTGTCGGCGAAGTTTAGTGCCAACTTTTACGTGATCAGCGCAACGAATCCCCATGGCCGTTAATTTCCGCTATTTCCTTGAAATTGCTCTTCAATTATCGTCACGAGAGTGAGTGTTCCCCTTTCCAGACACACTACTGCTCTGAAAAATTCTGGTAGCGCCGGGAATCGAACCCGGACCTCTGGATCTGTAGCCAGAAACTCTGACCACTAGACCACACAGGCGGTTCAGTTATATACACTGAGAAATTTACGATGACCCTGTTATCATAAATCTTCTGTTTTCTGAGTACTTCCTTGCATCCCAGGAATAGGCCTATATAACAACTGGTCACACAAAACACTTTTGCGCGAAATGTATCGTCCTAGACAGAAAACTCTATCTGCTGGAAATAGTGTTGTGTTAACAGTAATAGAACAGATATTATCCATAGAGATTTACACAACAGGATACAACAAATTATGAGATTTAAAGGTAAAATTGTTCTTGTGCAAATTTAATTAAGCACCACGCCATGAAGAAGTATGGGACAGTGGAGATATGGCTCCATCATTCTTGACTTTGTCAGTGGATGGAGGTGAGTGGTCCGCTTCATGCTCCGGCCTCATTAACTCCGGGGGAAAGATACACCGGTACCCACTGAACACACTGTCTAAAATGATTTTTAAATATTACATTATTTTACAGGAACCAGCTTGGTATTATAAAATAATTAACTTTACACACGCCATCATATTTACTTCACGATGGTCTGATGTGGCCGAAATGTGCTGTGAATCTGGGTGGAATCACTGTTTCATATTCAAAAGATTCCAGGTTTGTATTCTGGTCAGATACAGGACACCTTCAAAGGATTCCTCCCAGGATATAACGCGGTGCATTCTAAGATGGAATGCGTATGTTCCTCCTAGACGTAAGTTGACTCTCATCACACTACGTGGCGCATATCCCAGACGATATGACTCTTCATATTCACAGCTATGAGAACCTCAAATCCTGCACAGACCACATCAGTTTCGAGTCTATTGTGGTTTTCCATTGCTGATCCTCACATGCGTATATTTCATTTCACCACTTTTAACCTTCCTGACGTCTGATGCTATATAACACCTGCAAATGAAGAAACTTTGTAGAGTAATCGAGAAATAAAATAATCAGAATGACTGAGTTCAGCATTCCCTCTCGCTGAGCTAATAGCGGTTAATATAACCTAGAACATTCCCTTTTTCAGAATTCAGAGCTTCATTACCGCGCTCACAAAATTCTTTCACTGAACCCGATGAATCCAGACTCTTTCCTCAGAATCTCATTTCTTTCATATTGCCGAGTGTTCATGGCTCCGTGACTAATAATAATGGGTTTTGTATTGGGTAATTGGATTTATTTGCACCTTCTTCTAAGATCTCTCTCATTCATCATCAATTATAGCGCTATTGCTAACCTACTCACTTCATATATCATCAGGCCGTTGCCTAGAAATGGGTGTACTCTGTTTTTCTGGGTATTTGTTGCGGGCTTGTTGCTCCCTAGCAATGGATCTACATATAAAAATATTATCCTTTCATCTATATCTAGGTCTCCCAAGTGGAACAATCAGAAAAGTGTGAAGAATACTGGACCAACTTAGATCTACTTTCGTTTTAGTATCCTAACATCGCTTCCACGGATTACTAAGCAAAAGAGTGGTTTGCTCTAAATAATGAATCCGGACGTGTATGAAGACCATGACGAATGTTCTGTCGTCGTCTCGGCCGTTAGTTCAACAAACTTGAAGACCTCAGAATTATTCAGGAAGTCAAGAATTTGCTAGATGTGACGCCATTTACTTCAGTAGAAGATAACTCCTAGAAGATAGGCTTGTTCATAGTCACCCCTGTAAAAGTCGGTAAAGTTGTCCATTGTGCTTAACTAATTGAACACTTCGTCTTGAAAGCGTATGAATGGGTGGATGTACAGATCCATGTATTCTTGTCCTCGGCACTAGTTGGAGGTGAGTGGTCAGCTTCACTCCCCGACCGCTTTACTCCCACTACCCACTGGAGAGGAGGCTGGGCCGACCCCAGAACCGGTCTGGACTACATGGAGCAGAGAAAATGTATGACCCTACCAGGACTCCAACTCCGACCCTTCGCTCGTCCAGCCCGTAGCCAGTCAACGAACCCAAATCCAACAGAACTATCTGCATATTAAATTTCTCAAGACTGAAGAAACACAGAGAAGAGAAATATGGAGCGGTAGTTTGGGATAGTATTTTTGAGAGGAAGGAGCATGAAAATTTTCCCTGGTTTCGAAGGTTTCCAGGAAGTGTTCGCTCGTCGTTTAGGTAGAGGTACGTTTCAGATAGGCTGAAGTTTTGGAATCGAAACGGTAAAATTTTCGGACGTGGGATTTGATATGAGCAGAGGAAAAATGTTGAGCCGAGATTTTACTGTATATTGTTATGCCCTCAGGTTTACGGCGGGTATTATGTTTTTAATGTTAATTTGTTGTTATGGTTAACATGTTTGGGGCTAGAGTAGAACAAGTATTTTGAAATACAGTTAGGAAATATGAAATAGAATGTATGAGTGTTACCGCGTCAGCATAATAATGCTGACGAGAAGGAAGTAGGTTATAAGAAGGTAGATCAGGAAGACGCTTTGACGGGGCGGCCAGACTGGACAACGCGAAACCCCTATCGGCAGGCAGCCAATGAGAGCTAGCCACCCTAACAAAATCACGTCATTGCGCATAGGAGTACACCCTCCCGGAAGTTGAGTTAGCAAAAAGAGAGTATAAAAATACTACAGGAAACTAAAAAGGGGAGATTCGAACAATAATTTTCAGTAGAGTTGTGGCCGAGGGCTATCGCCGAGATGACACAGAGAGTGCTGGATGGTGACGCTCTTCTGCATCCTTGCCGCGAGTAAGTGGAACTACTACTTAAAGCCATGAAAATTTAGGGTAACATTATTAAAGTGCAAACCCCAGGGCGCGGGAGTGAGGACTATATAGAACAGGCTTAAGAATACCGAAGCACGGTCCGCGGTATGGTGTAAGAGAGAGAGTCAGGGAGAGAGAAGTATAGGAGACCCGGAGCGGGTGAGATGAATATATCCATGTCCGTACAGAAGTGATTAACAGTCTACGTGAAATGTAAACCCGACAAACGTCGGCATTGTTTGTATGTGTATATATATATATATGTGTGTATTTAGGGATAGATGAATAGAGTAGAATAGGAACGTGGTGTAACATTAATGGATCCCTTCCTACACTTCGCACACTTCCCCTATCGCCTCCTGCATCTACCAAGCGTCTCAGGAGAACTGCGAACTCGCAGCCAAAGAGGCAAACGCCGAAGAGATTAACGAATTTACCTAGCCCCCTTTTACGGCAGAACACATATGATCAGAATTAATTTTGATATCAACGCTGGAAGGGCTGCATTATAGTGAAACTTTGATCTAACATCGAGAGAGGTATATTAGGTCGAAGATTTGGTGTCAATATTGGTAGGACTGCACGTGAAGCATGCGGTGAAATGTGATGAAGACCGAGTTTCTTCTACATAATATGTAACTATATCCAGTTCGTACCTCGCAGGAAGCACGTTATATCTCCGCTACAAAGATAAGTCGGTTAATACTGTTTAGGGAAACGCACACACGTTTATTGCGAGAACCATATGAAATGGACTCTGAGGGAAGAATGCAGAATTTTAATATGCTACAACAGGTGACATACACGGTGTGTACAAGATCCGTTAGGACTCTTTTTTTTTTATGTTGCCCTGCAATGCCATCTGCTGGCGAGTTGTGGTGTTAAGATTCTTGAAGTTTCAGCTGTGGCTGTCTATAATTTCAAAGCGCAAGCATCGCTGCATCATGTGTTCTGACCTTGAATGTAATAGTACTGTACTGACGGTCGTCGGAAAATGGCGGTTGAACATTATCAAATTTTGTTTGAAGTTAGGCAAAACGGCGGAGAAGCGCATGAAATGTTGAAAAGTGTGTACGGTAGTGATTGTTTGAGTCGCTCGAACATTTTTCGATGGTATGCTGTATTTCGTGACGGTAGGGAGGACGTTGAAGACGCTCCATGCGCATCAAAGCCGAAAACAAGTCACAATGAAGAAAATGTGAAAAAAGTGACCGGACCGATAGCCTTGCATCAGCCATATGTGTTTCTGCAAGACTCTTCGAGGAACTTTTGGGAATACCAAAAAGTACTGGGCATCAAATTTTGACGGAGGGTTTGGACAAACGAAGGCCTGTGCGTGGTTTGTACCGCAAGCGCTGTCAGGCAATGAAAAAACATGCCAGAGTGGAACACTGCAAAGACATGTTACAGTCGGCCCAAAGGGATACAAAATTTACAAAATCGATTGTTACTGGTGACGAGACATGGTGTTTTCAATATGAGCCTCTCACAAAGCGGCAGAGTGCAGCGTGGTTGAGCCCGAAGAAGCCGAAACCAAAGAAAGTGCGCATGCAAAAGAGTCGAGTAAAGGCACTGCTAACCGTTTTCTTCGATTCCAAAGGAACCATTCACAAGGAATTTCTTCCAGAAGGTCAAACAGTGAATTCTGATTATTATCTCGGATTCCTCAATCGTTTATGGAAGAAAATTCTTCCAATTCGACCTGAATATCAAGAGCAAGGTTCCTGGTCGCTCCTCCACGACAATTCTCCACTCCACAAATCGCAGATCGTGCGCGATTTTTTGGCCAGAAAAGGTATTACAGGATTTGGCTCCAGCAGATTTCTGGTTGTTCCTGAAAGTTAAGCTGGCGATGAAAGGAGACCGTCACGACACCATCCAGGACATCCAACGGGAATGTACCGCAGTTTTAAATGCAATTCCACAAAAGGAGTACAGTGACTGTTTTCGAAAACTTTTCAATCGATTCCAGCTATGTATTGATTCAGAAGGAGACTATTTTGAATAAAAAGAGTGGTATTTTGAAAATAAATAAAGTCTTGTATTTTTAATAAACACAGTCCTAACAGAACCTGGACCCACTGTGTATATCGTAACTACTCGACTTTGGAATGGCTGCTAGTGTCACAGCCTTCGAATGGCGAAGCGAAAGCTGCACAACGTCTATCTCTGACACCCTAACGAGTCCAACGGCTTGAGGCTGTCACTTCTATTAAAGCACGCATGCCCAGATGCTGCAGAAGTACGAACATCGTTTCGGTTTACACCTGAAAGTGGCAGCTGCACAAAACCAAAGGCTCCAACACCCAGTACTTCCGTGTTGCTATGAATAATACGTCATTGGTACTGATTAATCGATTAAATATTTTTTAATTTGTTGAACTATAACCGAAGTTACTTGTTACTAAGAAAAATGTGCCAAAGGCTGGCTTCTGTGATGACCCTAATGAGTGGTCTCCATATCAGAGAATATCATTAAATGTGCAGCAAAAAGTATACTAAATTGCATAGTTCTTTGTTGTGAGACGTTCCCTCTAAGCCCGGAATGCATGGGAGCAAGGCATGCTGGCTTCCGGGTAGCAACTAAGAAGGTCCGTAATAGACATTAAATTTAAAGCTTCCAAAAGCGCGGGAGGCTGAGATGCCTGTGCGGGAGAGTACGACATCCGCTGCGCTGCCGCGCACGTTCACAGCTTAAAGGAGACAGACATTGGTTGCGATTATTACACAAAAGCAAAATAAGAAACAAAATCATCAGTATTAAAACTTATGTGAAATGTCTCGAAACGATAGCATATGGAGCAGCAATAACAAAGCAAGCAGAGCGTGGTGGATTCTTGCTTGGTGTACTCGTCGACCCTGAAGATAGAGATGACATCTTCCTCTGAAATGCGGGTTGACTTACTGCGAACTTACCCTTCAGAACCACCGCTATGAGAACCTCAGATTATGCAACTACTTTTTTTGTATCGCCACCAAAATGTGACCCCCCCGCCACGCGGTCCCACAGTGCGAACCGGTTCTTACGCAGTTCGCGAGTGACCCGTGTAATCCAATCGGCTCATCGGAACGTGAAGCGAAACCAGTTCCAAATACTGGCCATCTGAACACCCCATGGTGCTAACAGCTGGCTTTCTCGAGTCGTTCCTGTGTCATTTTGCTAACTAGTTGACCTTGTTGCCGGTCACAGTGGCCACGCGGTCTAAGGCATGAACTGTCTTCGCTCGCCAGAACGCTGGGATCGTGGGTTCGAATCCAACTCAAGGCGTGGGTGTCTGTGTGCGTTTATTCTGCGTTTGTGTTTTTCCGTGTGTAGGTAGTTGCCTTACGATGGGCTGATCCCCCGTCCTAGGAGTCCTACCGACTGTATATTTGATTAAGAAACTAAAAAAGCGGCCAATGTCCAAAAAAAGGGATATAGAGCCATAGATAGATAGACCACTGTAGGTTGCGGTGCAAGGGCCGAGAAGGCCTACCCCCCATACATTCATTCATTAGATACATAGATTCGGAGACTAGGACTCCGGACGGACAATATCTCGGCTAAGTGCAATCATTATGTATGACCGTGCAATTACCGCGTAAAATTATGAGGCCACCCTGAAACTGGTCGCACAAATACAGCCCGAAATTTCACTGAGCTTCAGGTTCTTTCTTCAAACGACGCAATCGAATACTTGGGACATTAAGGTCGGGTGAGGTAAATACATGAAAACTCTGCGGGGCCGAGCCCTTCTTGGGAAGCCGCCAGTCGCTAAGCTACTCAAGAATTCCCCTAACAGTGCATGAAACCCGAAGTTTCATTACCGTGTTCACAGGAGCCCTCCACTAGCTCATGAGTGAGATACCACCCCATCATATTTCTTTAAGATCCATTTTAATATTATTCTCCCACCTATGTCAAAGTCTTCCTAATGGCCTCATTCCTGTTGGCGTTCCCACTAAAATTCTGCATTCATTCTTCTTCTCCGCCATGCGTGCTATGCGCCCTGTCCATTTCTTCCTCTGTATTCATCACTGTAATTGCATTTAACGAGGAGTATATGAAGTTCACCCCTATACAATTTTCTTACACCTCCCATTATTTTATCTCTGTCCCCCCCCCCGGCCTAGGCCTACCTCCATGAACTTCTCCGTTCACTTCGGTATTTCTAGATCTTACACATTCGGTAGGACTCCTTGGGCAGGTGATCACAAACACAGAAAAAAGCACACACAAAATAACATCCATGCCCTGAGTGGGATTCGAACCCACGATCTCGGTTTCCAAACGAGCGAAGACCGGCTTTATCCCTCTTTAGTCTAGATCAAGGGTCTCCAAACTACGGCCCGCGATGTGATTTTATCCGGCCCGCGAAAGAATTGTGCAGAAATGCGCCAATTAAACTAATTTTCCAATGAGTACTGGTAAAGAAAATACTTGTTATAGATTTCAAATTCATTAATTAAGATAGTGTTTAAAATATATTGATATTCCATATTATGTTAATATTAATATTATTCACAATTTTAGATTTGAAAGAAAAATTTCGGAAGCGATTTGCTGAATTGGATGCCAGTGCTCAGGAAATTAGATTGTTTCAAAATCCGTTTGACTGTGATGCCGCAGATGTCCCAAGTGAAATTCAAATGGAAATTATTTAACTTCAGGAAAATTATCATATTAAAGACAAATACAAGGAAGAAATTTGATCGAATTTTATAAATTTCTTATCTCTGAGCAATTTCCAAATTTAAAGAAATTTGCTTGTAAATTTATCTCCATTTTTGGGACGACATATCTGTGCGAACAAACTTTTTCTCAGATGAAGTACATCAAGTCGAAATACAGGGCAAATTTATCCGATGAACATTTAAAGTCGCTACTTGTGATCAGCTTTTCAAAATTTGAACCTCAATTTAATCAGATTTTAAGAATGCAAAAAGAGTTCCATCATTCACATTAATTGTTTTATTATAATTTGTGATGAAAATATGAGCATTTGCTGCTACTGTCTGTCGTCACTAACATACGACAATTTATTCTCACGTACTTTGTATTTAGTTCATGAAATTCTGTGCTTTCAATAAAACTCATATACCTAGAGTTATTAATTTCTCATTTTATCCGGCCCGTTGAAAGTGCTGAATTCGCTAATGTGGCCCGCGGTTCGAAAAGTTTGGAGACCCCTGGTCTAGACAATCTCCTCAGAACCTTCTTCTAAAATACCTGTATTATAAATCTGTACTCCTCACTTAATGTCTGAAACCAGCTTTCACACCCATACAGAACCACAGATAAAGCCGTCTGCTATGAAATAAATAAACCTTGAGTAAATCAATTAACAAAATTAATCTTATTTATAAATGCCACGTGATGAAACAACCTATAATCAATCTGCGAAATGAACTGGATATTCGGTCACACGAAATATTAAAATCAATAAATTGATAATTATGCACGTACGAAACATAGAAGGTTTGAACTGGCATAACTCTTCCCGACGTATAAGAATGAATGTATACGGGATGGGCCTTCTCGGCCCTTGCACCGTGCCTCGACGTATGAGAATCACAGAATTCTGTTTGTGGAGGGCACTTGTATTAATTCCGTGATAGAAAACACGCTGCGGCAACGAAAGCGTCGTGGTTGTTCTCGAAGAAGTTTCCAGTTAAGTGTTTACCACGACCTGAACGTGAGGGGTTATCTGGCAGGGCCGTGTGAGATAAGGAAAGTCAAGGGTCTGTTAGCGTCCCCTGACACAGCTTAAATATCAACAGTTAAAAGATTACGCTAGCTTAACTATCAAGATCTGTTCATGTATGTTCAGGCAACGTAAATTTGTGACAGAAACTCAAGGCGTTTCCAAGCTCTAAAGTCTGCTGCACTGATATTTCAGATGCATTAATCAATGCTGGCCTGCGTTATGTTTATCGTGATAATTCTTTTACAGGTCTTATAGCTAATACTTCACAACCAGCACATGCAAGACACAACACAAACAAAAACTAAACAAACTCCGTGGCTTTAGTCGGCAAGCGAACTATACCGACCGAGCGACCGCGGCTTGTCGGCGAAGTTAGTGCCAACTTTGGCGGATAGAGTGTGTCACGTGGTCAGCGCAACGAATCCCCACGGCCGTTAATCTCGGTTTTCTAGACCGGACCCGCTATTTCCTTGAAAGAGCTCCTCAGTTATCCTCACGAGGCTGAGTGTACCCCGTTCCAGACCCACTATTTCTCAGAATATCTGGTAGCGCCGGGAATCGAACCTGGGACCTCTGGATCTGTAGCCAGAAACTCTGACCACCAGACCACAGAAGCGGTCCTATCTCACAAAGCATAAGAAAATTTTATGTGTGTTTAATTTTAATGATTTCACGCTTTAGCAACTGATATTTAATCTTAAAAGTGAATACATCTTGTTACATGCAATGGCATTAAATTACTACTAAGAAAACAGTATTTCAACATGGAAACACGGCCGATGAAGGAATACTAGCACACGAATAGATCGAGCTTTCTATTCGTATCTTTATTTCTGTTGCTCCTACTTGGCCGCGCCATAGCTCAAGTGGTTAGTCGCTCGCTTTCCACCGCGGCGGACCGGGTTCGATCCCGGGGTCTGGTCAAGTGGGATTTGTAGTAGACAAAGTGGCGCTGGGGCAGGTTTTCTCCGAGTACTTCGGTTTCCCCTGCCAATCTTCATTCCACCAATTGCTCCACAATCACCCTCACGTATCATCTGGGGCTGGTACAATAGGCCAGAAGTGGCCGCAGTGCAAGGGACTTAGTCCCACCCCACTAGCAATATAATATAATATAATATATACTCCTACTTGGAGCGTAGGGCATCCGTGAAACGCTTCGTTTCACTTCAGTTTCTTAATTTCAGACAGTCGGTAGGTCTCACTGGACTGGGGATCAGCCTATCGTAAGACCGCTCTCTACACAGAACAACACGAACACGGAATAAACGCAGATATCCATGCTTTGAATGGAATTTCGAGCGAGCGAAGACAGTTCATGCCTTATTAGACCGCGCGGCCACTTTGGTCGTCAGACGAATAGAGGTGAATGTAAAAATCAGACACTTGATGGTCTAACGGGCCGAAGCATATTGTAACAAAGGGCGAATGCATGGCGTAGTCATACATACTTCCGATTGCTGTGACGCAATAAAATAGAGAAACATGAAGAAATGCCTCACCAGATTGCAGAGTTCTAAAAATTATATAATTTTTCACAACTTACGCATCGCAAATAGTTGCGGGGGGTTACGGATTACACTTGTATTTATCTCTGTTTCCTACAGCTAGTCTAGACGTGTGTCACTCTGTTTTCATTGAACCTCCACAGAGCGACTGAATGTTAACAACCTTGAAATGCTGGGAGATATTCTCCCAGTGTCATTGACAAAAGTGTGACAGTTGGCCATCAAATGGTGGCGTTGCTTGCAAGCGTGTTGGGTCCAGTTTCACTTCAAGCACGTCCTCTGTGTGAAGGACTTGCGCATGCGTTCTGCTGTTTCAGGAATTCCGCTTATCACTTCTTACGGTGAAATTCTGTAAAAAGAGACGACCGCTCGGTTTTGATGTGGGTGGGTTGATCATGCATACCGATTCCTCTGTCTACCAGGCTCCCACACACAAACTTCAGTGCCGTCCCTGCAATATGGAACTGTCCATCAGTCTTGA
>NW_019737985.1:413442-444515 GCF_002891405.2 Cryptotermes secundus
GAATTGGCAGCACATGCGTCAATTTAGCGCCTACTAGCTGGTTGAGTATTTGTTTTCGTTCTTGATAAGAAGTAGCTTGTGAGACTTTCTCCCATTTGGTTTGTACTGCTCGAATTTTGGTGTCCAGTTGTGTCTAGTTTCGCTGTTTCCAAGTAGTCATGTTGCTGAGATAAATACCCAGATAGATCCCGCCTTGTCCGCTCCATTAAAAGCCTAACAACGGATATCTGTTCAGCTTCTCCCTCGGCCTACGGGGACGGCCATGTAATGTTGCGCTTGATAGTGCAGCATAAGATGTGGAAACCCATCATGTCCGCATTTGCGCTTGTGACAAGAGATGTACTGAGTGAGGATGGTACTGGAAGTCCGTAATCTCGAAGGGTATTGTTGCACTTTCAAAGGAGGTTTCGGTGGTGAATGGGAACAGTGGAACTGAGAATTGAGGTCTCCTTGCCGTACTCCTGTGGCATATTTGAAGGGAGCTGTGAGCGTACCGTTAAACCTGACCAAGTCATAACAAAGCCAAATTCTTTTCAGGACGTGAAAACTATACGGGTGTTGCACATAGTCATAAATATAGGCTTGATGTTGAGGTATGGCTGTAAAGGGCAGATCCTTCTGGTGGGCGTAGTGCATGGAATGTGATGAGATGGAGGTTGTTGCGAACAGCTCTGTCGGGTACACTGTAAATTTGATCGGTGGTGATAATCAATATCTCGCAACTGTATGGGCCTCCAAGACCCGTTACAGGGATACCTTTACTTTCTTTTTTACTTCTTTACACCATAAGTAGTGTTATAGGGATGAAGATTTTCTATGTGATTTAACCATACAACATAACCCTTCGACACCTATTCTTCTAAGACGCACCTCGATTTCAGAAATACTGAAATGCGAAAAACAAGCCTGTCTTAGAATCGAGTAAATACGGAACACTTATTTGTGGTTTATGTAAAGACGTTATCAGTATGAACTAAAATGGGATCGAACCTGGGTCGCAAGGGTGAGAAAAATACAGTGACCGTTTAGTCACAAGAGCAACGAATTTCGCTGTAAGTTGTTTCCATACTCCTAAAACACCTTAAAAAGTTTCATGTTTGCACAGAATTATCGCAACGGAAAATTTCAAGCCCTTGCACTCCATAGCACATCGATTCTGTATCGAATTATTGCAAGGCTGCCATGTTTGTATCGACGATATTAAGCCATACGTACAAAGAACCACAATTCAGCATTGTCACGACTTTCTGTAACCGCACCATGCAGGAACCTCAGCAATGTTGTTAATTTACATTCTTAATTACAATGTACTACATGTAAACGAACTGTATTACTGTTAACAAAAGATGATACACAATTGACCCCAGCACCAGCGGGCGCCAAGGACGACATCTGGTCTTTCTGAGGGACAAGCAAGCTGCAGGGCACTTGAAACCCCCAGAACGGAGCAGAAAGTATCCCGCTGCGTTTTCTGGGAATTTCAGTGCTTAACTTCGGCCGTACGAGTCTTTGAAAATTTGAGACTTGACAAATACGACTTGCAATAATTTTCGGAGAAGCGTGCCGAGCGATCGTTAGTGTAGCTTCATTTATTTGGGAGCTGTCAGAAGGACCGTCTAGTACTTAGGCCCAAATTTACATGGATCTCGTTAGGGATTTGCGGAATGTAAATGAGACTAACACCCAAATTTAGAGGAGAGGAAACCAGGCGTTCCCCGGAACCGTCAAGACTTCTGCCTCTCAGGAGGAGTCAGTCGTCTTGGTGAGTAACAGGAGTCAGTCTTCTAAAGGGAGTAACTGGAGTCAGTCGTCTAAAGGGAGTAAATGGAGTAACCTCCCGGATGTTAAATCGGTGTTGCACAAGTTCGGTACACAAATTCAACGGTGCTACAGCCTTGTAATATGTAATTCTAGTTCACATCTACAATAAAGAGCAAGTGTTGAGCGAAGTGGTGTTCTCTATCTCCTCGTGTGAGCAAGGCCCAGAAGTCGCCCTGAGACAGAATCTTGTCCTATCGTCTGAGCAGCCGAAACCCCAAAGGCCCGCCTATCCCCATTCCAAATTCGTGGATTTCACTCAAGTCCACTGGCGCCCATACAAATTCAAATTCAGAGCAATCCCACACCCTACCCTGAACCATACAGTAACAAGGAAGCGGCGGATGAAAGTGGAGACCAATTTGTGGGGCTAGACATCTCACTGTGTGGGTCAGTTATATTTCATACCTCTCTTCATGAAATGAAATAAATTTACGTATCTAGTTCTATCATTTGGAATTTTAGGCCATGTCGTCCGGTAGAAGCTCACCGACGTTTCGGATACACTTAATTTATCCATGTTCAATGCTGAAGAAGAAGCCAGGCGAGCCTTCACCAAGCAGCGCGCTTTACTTTTTCCGCTTGTTCTTCTCATTTCGCTTATTAATCGGATTAATCTTCGACCCTCAGAAACGTCGGCGAATTACCGTACTAAACTGCATCACTTCACTTCACTGCTTTCCATAGTCTCTATCCATCCATCCGTGGCTCTACAGTCATTTTGTTGGACCTTGGCCGCTTTTCAGTTTCTTAATCCTATACAAAGCTGTTAGGACGCCTTGGACAGGGATCAGCCCGTCGCAAGGCCGCTACTTACACACAGATCAACACAAACACAGAATAAAAGCACATAGACATCAATGCCTCGAGTAGGATTCGAACCCACGATCCCAGTGTTCGAGCGGACGAAGACGGTTCTTGCCTGAGACCGCGCGGTCACTGTGGCCAGCTTTCATAGTCATTGCTGTGAAAAAATCAGACGAAACATGTAAATGTGTCCGTTAACTGAGAGACAAGTAGTTGTTGGTTAGGAATCCTAACAGCGCTGGATCTAAAATTATCTTAATTTTTATTTCTTGTAGTAAAGAGAGGTCTGCTGTAAACCGGTGCTGTGCTGAATTGTACGGTTGCTGACCGGTCCCAGCGCGACATCAATACAGCACACAGAGTGCATAAGAGTTCGTCTTTAATCCGAAATACGAGGAACTGGAACACTGCTTCTCTGGGCCAAGGTCAGCGTCCGTCTATCCGTCCTACTCCCTTCTAATCCATATAATAAGCGTTCATGCAACATGCACATCAACATAATTAAACTTGCATACTTAGTAAGATAAGGGATCCAGGAGTTTTGGTGTTAAGGTAACGCTCCAGATATATGTTCTGATGATCCTCTTTTCAAATCTAGGTCACTTGACGTCCATACTTGCTATAAATTTTTATTCAGAAAGTTTCAGGTTTGCTGTACTGTCTAAGCTGCGGTGGGGAATTTGTAAGAGGTTTCAATGTTCCTCCTTCATGTTAGGGTGGGATAGCATAGTCAGTATAATGACGGGCTACGGACTGGAAAGCCTGGGTTCGATTCTCTGCAGGGTCAATTCTTAACTGAGTTCAGACAGACTCTGGGACCCACACAGCCTCCGCTCCAATAGGAACAGGGAGAGATTTTCCCGAGGAAAAAGTGGTCGCGGCGTAAAGCTGTTCACTCGCCTCCATCTATTGCCGTGGTCAAGAATGCTGCAGCTATACCTCTACACCCCATACGCCCTCATGGCATAAGTTAAGCACAGGGAAAACTTAATTTTTCCATGATTTGATGATGGTGATGATTGACAGAATAGCCAGCGTAACATGTCAACTGCTGTGTAGGTCTTATGGGGGGGGGGAACCTCCGTGATTTCAGTCCGCAAGCGAACCATATCGCCCGAGCTACCGCCGCTTGTTGCCGAAGTTTAGTGCCAATTTTTCCCCACGGCCCTTAATTTCGGTTTTCTAAACCGGAGCCGCTATTTCCTTGAATAGCTCCTCAGTTATCCTCACGAGGCTGAGTGGACCCCGTTCCAGACCCACTACTTCTCAGAAAAAAATCTGGTAGCTCCGGGAATTATGCGAAATTTTGAATTTATCGAAAGTTAAGAAAGAGAAGTTGTGCCCATTGGGAATGTGTCTGATCTCGAACACAGGACCTACACGGAGGTCAGGTTGTTACGTTTAGATTACCAGTTCAGCTATCTCGTAAAACTAGGAACGCGTGCGTAAGGTACATTACAATATTTTTACAGCCATTTCAAATTTGCCTCTTTGCCTGTTTTCATTTTTAACGCTCTTGAAACTACCACGCATATGCCTTTAAATATATTTATCTTCTTACTTGAATAGGCTATTCGTCGTACTTTCAGACAAGGATAATCATCCTTCTGTACGTATAACCGCTGCAAACATAACAATCGTAACCAGTTCTTTAGTTCTTATTGCCAAATGTTTAGTAAGCAGCAGTTTTATTTCCAGATCTTTGTCATGTCTTTAACAGCGTAGAATTACGAGAAATTATCTGTAATAATGACAGTAACTGTGTAATTATGTACATTATGTAGACCGGTTCTGTGGCCCACCCAACCTCGTTTCCAGTGGGTACCGGGCGTAACGCGGCAGGGGCGTGCCGAGGTCAAGAAAATGTGGATCTATGTATCCAATCCCCGATACGCTTTCATGGAGTAGCTCTTAATTAGTTAAGAACAGAGACAACTTCACCTTCATACATAAACACATTTTATACAAGATGACAACTACATAAACATAAAAAACTAAAAACCTAAACAAGCACTCTCATTGCGTAAACACGGGCAAGTTTAGGCAGGTCTAGCAAACATGTAGTAATTAATTTATATAAAGTATAGTGAATCTGTATGGATAATTATGTCGACGGAACAATAATGAAATCCTCTTACGTTTATGGTGGCCCCATTGCTTTAAATGGTAAAGAAACGTGGACATCCTGGAGTGGAATTCGAGCAGCACCAATGAAATACCAGAACTGCCAAAGGCTGCGCAAGGGAAGATCTGTTAAGAAATGGGAATGTACGAATCGGTTTCGGTCTCTTTCCTTTATATGAAAAAAACGGCAGAATGTGGAGACAGTTGAACAGCCTGGCATTATACTTCAAAACTATAAACACCATCCGCCTGGCAGGCGAGACACCTCTCTCTCTCTCTCTCTGGCTCTACAGCCCTTTGTTGGACCTTGGCCGTTTTTCAGTTTCTTGATCTTTTACACAGTCGGTAGGACTCCTTGGACGGGGGATCGGCCCTTCGCAAGGCCGCTTCCTACACACAGAACAGCACAAACACAGACTAAACGTACAGAGACATCCATGCCTCAAGTGGGATTCGAACCCACGATCCCAGTGTTTGAGCGGGCGAAGACAGTTCATACCTTAGACCGAGCGGCCACTGTGTTCGGCGACAGACGAGACGCGATAAAGACGAAAGTGGGAGTAGTCGTGACAATACTAGAGGCCGGAACAGACGATTCTGCTAATCCATGATGTGATGATGATGATGACGATGACGATGACTGTTTGTAGTTTATTTAGCAACACCGTCAGTAACTCAAACCATAGTCTACAGCGTCCAATGAATTGGTGATGGTGAATAACGAATTTGAAAGAATGTGGGACGAAGCGGTACTATTGGGGTGGAACTAAGGCCCTTGTACTGCGGCCACTTCTGGCCTACTGTACCAGCCCCAGATGATAGGTGAGGGTGATTGTGGAGCAGTTGGTGGAATGAAGAGTTAGTGACGTAACTCGAAGTACTACCTCGGCATATGATTGAAGGGCCAGAGAAAAACTACGTAGTCCGTTGAAAACCAACCGACGATTTCGAGGAAAATCGCTTCGATGTTCAGGTTGAAAAAATCAGATAGTCAAGAAACTAGCATAAAACAGGCAGCAAGCAGAGCTTGTCGACTTAGACTTCGACCCTAAAGATTGTGGCTGCTTGTTCCTCCGAGATTTGTGGCATTACCTACAATTTAGTCTAGATGATGATCTGCCTCAGGCTACCGTGCAGGTTATCAAGTGGTTGCCAGAGATTCGGAGGAATTTTGAGCTCAGTTTCTAATACAGAAGCCTATCTATGCTTTAAGACGGATACAGCAAGTTTATTTTGGAGGCATCTGCTGTCTCCATCTACAGAGTAGAAGTACTTAGCTTTCCACCCTGAGAAATGAGATATTAAGTACCTCCGAAACTCTTGTAACTGCCTACAAGACTATACGGTGTCATAATTAGAACCGCAATCTAAATGGTTGAAGTTAGTATCATATATATAGCTGAGAAAAATTGAGTACCACGTAAATAGAATGAGAGCTGTGTAGCCAAAAATACAAAAACATTTAAGGCTACAAAACGAAGGAAATGCTGAAAATAAAATTTAGAAGCCTATATTAAGATGTACAGCCCGTAAAAGCTATAAAAAAACAATTAACTGTCCTGTATACCAGTATAAAAGGAAATTCTTGAACCAGGAAGAGAGCTTTGATATTGGAGTTGAAAGTTACTATAGAATCTTGAAATGAAATTCGTGCTAGAAATAATGCAATTTAGGTGCACTAAGCTATCAGGAAATTGTACTGATCGAGAGATAGAACTTAGTAAGCTTGCACAGTGGACGCAGTACTTCTTGATGAAAGAAATATATATATATATTTCATTTTTCTTCAGATCATATTAGGGAATCAACAAGGAACTCACTTAAAATTCATCGCGGTTGTCAGATTTATTCCAGCCTTCCCAAATGCTTAACTATAACTTACAAAGTTCACTCCTGCATTTGAAGCCGCTGTTCCGCGGAACAGCACTCGCTTCTATTAGTCGAATTCATATCGATCTGTTCTACAACTTTTGTGGGTAAAAAGGCTATACGTATAACAGGCCGTGGAGGCCCATAGGGTTGTGAGACGTTTTCTAGATAATCGGCTCACAGATGGCGGTGAGGTTGTCACCCTTACGTGCCTGCCGCCATGTACCCCTAGGAAGATTCCTGCTACTCATTTCTGTTAGAGGCTGGGTCGACCCCAGGACCATAATGCGGCTGGAAGGATTAGGTCAACTGAAAAATCCAATGACTTCATAGGGAATCGAACCTGTGACCTTCCGACTTGTAGCATAGTGCCTACAACCAAGTACGCTGCCGCGCTCCCCTACTTTGTGGGAGTGAACAAATCAACTTCTGTTCATAAAGTGAAGCTGACCTTGATATCTCGTAAGATACAGATCTCCTTCAAACACCACGCGTCTCCCTTGACACCACTCAAATTCTGCCTGAAGCATTTGCTGATGTGATGTATAATAAGGGATATATGAGACAAACTCCGTCTTAAGTGCAACAATTTTATTGTAGTTCTTCCTTCTTTCCTTCCTCCACACTACATGTTTCGGCCCTAAATGGCTATCATCAGGTGTATATTCTTACGTAGCTGCTACACTGCACGTAGTTTAAAATTTAAAACACCAGTCTTTTCAATTGTATGTATGTATAAAATCTTTGTTAACCTACACACGTCAATTTGATTTCCAAAGTTTGCACTTTTTAAAACTTCAATTTCAAATTAAAATGTCTTTAAATTTTCCGTTTTTCCCAAATTTTAAAAATTAAAATTTCTCGGGGTACTCGCCCTATGTCTATAGTGCTGCAGCGGCCACTTCTTGTTTTATCGCTGTTCAGGTATTGTTCTGTGTAGGCTCTCTGTGCGTGTGCCGCTGCCTATCTTTAATACATGTGCTGTCTGGTGTATTGTGTAGGTTAAAGATTTTATACATACATACAATTGAAAAGACTGGTGTTTTAAATTTTAAACTACGTGCAGTGTAGCAGCTACGTAAGAATATACACCTGATGATAGCCATTTAGGGCCGAAACATGTAGTGTGGAGGAAGGAAAGAAGGAAGAACTACAATTAAATTGTTGCACTTAAGACGGAGTTTGTCTCATATATTGTGTGAGTGTAACAGGATGCTTAAATATAATATTATAATAAGGGAACTATTCCAGATGATAGTGTAAAGTGATTCACTCTGTAGTGTTTTTACGTGGAAGATAATGTGTTATCAAGGCGTTGTGAGATAAAAGGGCCCTGCCACAGCTCAGGGAGTCAGTCATCGGCTTCCCACCGCGGCGGCCCAGGTTCGAGCCCAGGTCAGATCATGTGGAATTTGTGGTGGACAAATTGGCACTGGGGTGGCTTTCCTCCGAGTACTTCTGTTTCTCCTGCCAATTCTCATTCCACCGACTGTTCCACATGCATCATCTATCCCCCGGGGCTGGTACAATTGGCTAGTTAGTGGCCATCGTACCAAGTGGACTGTCGCACCCCACCCCACGAAGCTAAAAAATGCTATAAGATAACAAATCAAAATATCATGTGTCAGTTACACGCATCCGGCTTTCGTCGGTTTCCTGCAGTTTTCCCATACGAAGATTCAGTCCTTACAAATTTTCACCAGCAGATAACCCCTACAGCACGCGATAAGGCCTCTCGTCCATTGGAAGCGGAAAGCTGCGGAAAGTTGCGATGAGGAGTTCGTCCGAACACGCACGGAAACGGCCGAACGATCCTAACAGCTTGCATCAGGTTAGAGTGCGTCAATTGGTAGCAGCACTGTTCGTCAGTGAACGCGCGTATGCTTGCGAACTGCGAAATATCCAGATTGGTTTGGATTTTTCGGACGAAGAGCTGCGTTCACCACCTACGAACTGATACTGTTCAACCGAGAAATCTGTCGAGTAGTGTTCCTGACATTGCGGACGCCTGTATTGAGACAGGCACTGATAATATTACAACACAAAGTGAATATAATGATGCATTTTCTACTCCAGATTTTCAATCAGATATCGAGAATGATGCACCTGTAAATACGTCTCCGGCACAAAAAGAGCATTTCAAAAGTCCGCTAAAAAGAGGAAAGAAAAGAATTAATTACGATGACAAATTCTTCGAAGTAGAATCTAAAAAGTTGAGCTACTTCGAAAAGATCTCTCAAATGAAGCAGGATAGTGACTATCAATTTCTGATGAGCTTGCCTGAAGAAAGACAGCTGCGATTACGCATGAAATTGATGGATGTTTTACTGCAGGAACAGGAGGATCGAAACAGCAGCGTGATGTCCACGTCAAATGTTTCGCCTCTATCCTTTGAATCGACACGCAGTTCCCATAATAGTTCCCACAGCAATGAATTTGTAACAGACAAGAACAGTGCCGCTGTGTATCATAGTAATTTCGATCCTTTGTAGAAACAACGGTTTGTATGTAATCACTAAGAAGCAAGAATAATATAACATCGATGTAATATTTTGTTTTCTCAAACTCTTATCAAATCCTTAACTTAACGTTACAGCTAGGCGTTCTTCAGGTGAAATAGTTTCTCGGAAGTTACTGTACTTCTTCAACTGATATACTTTGCTTAATGTGTATTCAAATGTATCTTGCTTCATGCGAAAATAACCAAAATACTGTGACTCGTCCTCTTGTGAATCACTCCATATATGAGAAAATTCATCAAACGTTTGTCTTTTTGGTAAAATTCCACTAATCCACTCTTTTCTCCTATTCTGTGCTCGTCACCTAGCCAGTAAAGGAGTATCAAACGCGTACAGATCACATAAATCTTCAGACAGCGCCATGACAGAACGCGAATGGCATCGGCCGAACACGCAGCCAAAGGACGCGCAGTGAACGCACGAATTCGGACGAACAGATTCGCACAGATTCGGCCGAATCCCAGTTCGCAGGTTTCCGCTTCCAATGGACGACTAGCCTAAGACATAAACCCACGTTACGTAAGTATATGGCTATCTCTGTTGTGAAAGTCTCACACAGCACTGAACTCACTTCGGTGTTGGGGGCCAAAGGTGGCTACTTCTTACTTCCAACAAATTCTGTTCCATCACTGCATCACAGCTTATCTAACAGGTGAGAATGTATACTTGCGTAGCTCGTTAGCCGGATGTACGCATGCGCATTCTCCTATAACGTAATAATGTAGTGCAACAGGACTTCGAGTTGCAGTTTACAGCGTTTAGGTGTGTATGACAGGACAAACGTTCGGTTGAACAGGTTACACATTCGTTATCCACCAATTGCTCACTGCTATTGATCGGAACATGTCTTTACAGGTAGCTAGAGCAGATTTTATATTCATAAACCGAACTTTGTCAAAGAATAATAAACGAAGAGAGCGGTGACGGTGGCAACCGGAGTTGAGTAGAATTGCAACTGTGAGCTTTTGTTAGCGGACTTGGGAGTTCCAAGAAATTCGTGGACAATACAAAACGGTTACTCAGATGGCATCAGCTGATTTTTAATTCCTGATTAATTTCATCAGTCCGAACATTGTGAAGGATACCACACGGAGCAGCCGCTCGGTTTTCAACTGGCGAAGTCTCGCAGAAACACGTACACACCTGGTCTAATGGTGTAACGTAAAACGTCCAGTGACACCGTACACACTTGTTATGTTATGGATGAATGAGCAGACTGCTTGTTAGAATTTCCATGCTCATCACAGTAATTTCCAATTCTTTTTGTTGTCGTTCTAACTCTCCAAGTATTTATGGTTACTTTAGAAATATTGTCAGTAGCTTTCTGCAAGGGGATGGATGGTAGAATGATTATCGAACAATTATTGGGTAGAATATAGAATGAAGCGGTCGTGGCAGGCATCTTTGTGGAGGTATCGAGAAAAGGTAGAAGAATAAGAACCTCAGGCAGTGTAGCTGTCCTGGTGAGGTTCGAACCGATGACCTCCCGAGGACGCGTCAGAAGTGTTACCGCTTCAGTTGCTGGTTAACACTCATGGTAGTCACGGTATGAATATTTCTTTAGTGTTTCCAAACCATAGCCATCAGGTCGCCCATATTGCTGATTCTAGAAGGGAACCAAAATTCGTATCATCAGTGAGTCGGTTCCTGTCCCCTCTACATTCATGCAATTTGCAGCTCTACCAAATTTTCACAGTTCTACCCTGAAGCTGAAGAAAACTTCTTCCTCCGAAACGATGGTACCAGCCCATCATACTGCACGGTGTCGTGATCCTGAGGACCGCATTATGAATACGTATTAAATTCTTCTAGGTATACCATCAATCCTTCAGAGCGTCTGGTAATGTAAAAAGGTAAAGCTATCCCTGTAACAGGCCGTGGAAGCCCATAGAGTTGTTAGACGTCGAGGCTCCCACATATTCAGTACACAGTCGGCTCACAGATGGCGGTAGGATGTCAGCCTTGCGCCCTGGCCAATCTTTACCCCCACGAAGATTCCTGGTGTTCATTTCTGTTAGATGCTGAGTCGACACCACGGGCATGGTGCGGGTGGAAGGATTAGTTAAATTGAAAAAATCCACAACAGAGGGACTCGAACTCGAGATCTTCCGGCTTGTAGAATAGTGCCCCGCGTCTGGTAAGAATTGATGGTATGCCGCCATTCTGGGTGAGGTTGGCCGAGCCACGGCTGTCTTTTGTAGGGGGGTGTCATGGACCAGGGATGCGTTGGGACACCTCCTCGTGGTCTCGCCGGGGCTGGCGGCTGAATTCCCATAAAGGGCGATGGCTTTATGATCAAAGTCTCCCACGCGGCGGCATAATGACTCTTGGGTGTCTCTACGGTGTACCCAGGACGAATGCGGGAGAGCACTCCTATGGGAGTAGCTTCCGCTATTTGAGCTGCCTCCCTAGAGCACCGATAAGGTGCCGCAAGCCTTAGGGCTCAACACTCTAAAACGGTTTGACCAACCCATGTGGACGGGTGGGAATGGGGGAGCTCATAAGCTAGAACTTAGCAAATTGCAAAGGTTGGCTTGCTTAGGTATCACAGGAGCAATTCAAACATCTCCAACAGCTGCACTGGAGATACTCCTTGGACTCCCCCCATTGCATCTACAGTTGGAGGCAGAGACCAGGGCAGGAATCTACCGTCTCCAGCGCAGTGATCAATGAAAACCTAGATCCAATGGTTTCGGCCATGCATACACAACTCAGGACATGAAAAAAGAACCCTTGTTACAAATGGGGTCTGATAAAATGATACTGAGACATGTATATGAAAAACCCTTCACAGTCAGATTTTCTGACAGGGGTGAATGGGAAGACGGGTTTCGGCCCAATAGAAAAGGGGGACTGATCTGGTATAGAGATGGTTCCAAGATAAATATGGGCACTAGAGCTGGTGTGTTCTGCTATGGCACGAGGCGTAAACTTTGTTTCAGCCTTGGGCAGTACACGGTGGTATTCCAGGCAGAAGTATATACCATTAAGCATGTATTATGGAGAATCTAGATAGGAACTACAGAAATAGAAACATCTGCATTCTATCTGACAGCCAAACTGCACTTAAAGCAATATTATATTTCAGCATCCTGTTACACTCACACAATATATATGGATAAATACCGTCTTAAGTGCAACAAATTTTATTGTAGTTTTTACTTCTTTTCCTCCTCCACACTACATGTTTCGGCCCTAAATGGCCATCATCAGGTGTGTATCACTCACGTAGCTGTTACACTGCTTGTTAAAATTTAAAATTACCAGTCTTTCTAATTGTATAAAATCTTTGTTAATCTACACGCGTCGATTTGATTTTTAAATTAGCACTTTTTAAAACTTAATTCAAGTTAAAATGTCTATAAGATCTCTGTTCTTTCTTTTTCAAATTTTTAGTTAAAATTTTTTCAGGGTACATGCCCTATATCTACGGTGCTGCAGCGGCCACTTCTTGTTTTTATCGTTGTTCATGTGTTGTNCATTTAGGGCCGAAACATGTAGTGTGGAGGAGGAAAAGAAGTAAAAACTACAATAAAATTTGTTGCACTTAAGACGGTATTTATCCATATATATCGCACTTAAAGCGCTTGACAAACTCTAGATCAACTCAAAATTTGTCTTGGATTGCCACCAAACTCTCATGGAACTGGCCAAACATAACAGGGTACAACTGATAAGGGGCCGGGACATGAGGGTATTGCTGGAAACGAAACAGGAGACCAATTGGCCAAGACTGGAGCTGAACATCCGTTCATAGGACCTGAACCAGCCTGTGGCATCTCTATAGGAGTTGCCAGAAAGGCAATCAGGGACTGGACAAACATGAAACAAGAAATACTGGGGATCCTTAACTGGACTCAGGGAAGCAAAGGGACTCATACGAGGACCCTCTACTAAAAGAGCGAAGGAACTGTTGAAGTTAAACAGGAACCAGCTACGATGGGTGGTAGGACTACTTACAGGACACTGTCACCTCAAGGGACACCTCTACAAACTGGGACTAAGTAACAGTCAAACTTGTGAGAGGTGTCAAGAAGAAAACGAAACAGCCCCACATATCCTGTGCGAATGCGAGGCCTTAGCTTGTTTAAGATTGCGCCACTTGGGTCAATATGTTATGGAACCAAGTTACTATTTTGACGTCCCCACGTATAAAAATCCTACGCTTCATTCGAAGTGCAGGATTGTTGAGGGGATAATCAAAAGGGGAGGCACAATAGATCACTGTGGTCGCGGTGCAAGGGCCAAGAAGGCCCACTCCTTTTACATTCATTCATTCATTCATTCATTAATTCATTCATTCATTCATTCAAGACGAGAATTGTGTATATGATATGAGGTTCTAAAACAAGATCTCTTCGGGTACATGAATATCAAATGGTGGGCAACGTGATTCGTCATGGGTACACAAATACTGGTGATACGTATTACCTAATTTTCGCATCGACGTACGCTACAGAACTGCTGTGAAAGCTGCAAGAAAACGCTGAGTGTACAGGAGCCATTGTTAATCTGAGTTCTGGTCTGCTAGTAAAGGACTGGTGAGAGAGAGAGCAGAAACGCTGTTTTTAGCTTACTATTCTCATTTGAAAAAATAAAAGTAGGCTTATAAGATCACCTTGCTGTCTGTAGGTATACCTCCCCTAGCTTACTTACTTACTTACTTACTTACTTACTTACTTATGGAGCTGAGCCCTTCTTGGGGACAAGCCAAATCTGCAGCTACTCAAGAATTTCCCAGCATTTTATGGAACCCGAAAGTCCATTACCGTGTTCACAAGAGCCCTCCACTGGTCCCTATCCTGAGCCAGATCAGTCAAATCCGCACCATCCCATTCTATCTCTCTAAGATCCATTTTAATATTTTTCACCCACCTTGGTCTTCCCAGTGGTCTCTTTCCTTCCGGCTTTCCCACCAATATCCTATGTGCATTACTTTTCTCCCCCATTCGTGCTACATGCCCTGTCCACCTCATTCTCCTTGACTTGATCATTCTAATTATTCTTGGAGAAGAGTCCAAGTTACGAAGCACCTCATTATGCAGTTTTCTCCACCCTCCTGTCACTTCATCCCTCTTCAACTTTCGAATTCCTGATCCAATCATCTTTAACCTTAGTATGTGTATCATGGCATCTGAGCCCACCTCAACGGCGCAATTCTTAAATCCCTCCCATCAGTTATACTAACATTACATCCTTTGAAATTGCTGAATAGGACTGAGAAGGGAGAAATGTGACATGACGCCTTAAAGGCTGGATAGTGGAGCCAGAAAAGACAGCTGTTCGGTAAACAAATTCCAGTCGCAACGAATACACACGGTACAACAAGTGCTGTGCGGTGTTTCCTGTACGGTCCGTGCCGGGGCTAACCCTACCTTTGTAGTGATTACTTCTTCACATATGATGTAACTTCTTGTTTTCACTTGGAGTCCCCGCTTTGTCCAGAAAGTCTTATGACTAAAATGCAAGGAAAACACAAGCCGAAAAACTTGGTATAGAATCTTCAGTACGCAGGGCCTATGTGCAAAAATCACGATTGAATGTATGGCGATCAGTTGTGCTGTGGGCCTAACTGATATCACAGTATACTTCGCTGCTTGTAATCCCGTATCATTCTTCTTGACTTCGTGTGGGTCAGTTGTTTTTGCCACACGACGTGCAAGCTCTTGATACAGAGTTTGTCTTTTGGCTCATACTTCGGAGACACAGATGCAGGGTTCAGACTGTGAATGACAAATCCTTACAGGATAGAGCTAACACTGTCCGAGCAGCCACATATAAGACGTACAGTTACGGAACGCTTTGTACCATTAGTATCTCTGGGTACAAACGGCCAGTGAAACACGTGTGGCGTATCTTACTAGGGTACGTTAGGATGATAAAAGTTTGTAACGTACCACGTATTCAGAGCAACTTTTTACGAACTAGAGTAGACGGAAATTTTCCTCGTCCTTAATTCATTAAGCACCACGCCATAAAGACGTATGGAAAAAAGGAGGCATAGCTCCATCATTCTCGACTTTGGCCCTAGATAGAGGTGAGTGCTCAGCTTCACGTCCTGGCCGCTTTACCCCCGTAAAAGCCCCCTGGTATAGCAAGTGTCACGTAACTTCGAACAAGGCCAAGAGCGCCAAGAGTAACCTTGAATGCGCAGAAGAAAATTTTCAGACCGGGGGGGGGNGGGAATGCGTGGCCTTGTTCGAAGTCACGTGACACTGTCTCTACGCATTCTATAGAGGGCTGGATGGGTCCCAGATCCGGTCCGGAGGCTGTGGAGTAGAGAAAAATATCTTAACTCTGCTGAGAATCGAACCCTGATCCTCCAGCCCGTATCCCAACACTTTACTGACTGAGCTATCCAGGCTCCCACAAAATACTGTACACCCTCAATATAAAGTGAATGACAGTGGGACAGTTTCAGCACCTGCGTTATAAATAAAATTGATATTTGATTAAACCGGGAATCCGTAATGTAAAAAAAGTTAAGTTCCCCCTGTGCTTAACTAATTAAACACTACACCACGAAGGCGTATGGGTGAGTGGATGTATAGATCCACAGTTTCTTGACCTCGGCACTAGTTGGAGGTGAGTGGTCAGCTTCACGCCCCGGCCGCTTTACCCCAGGGGAAAGAGCCCACGATATCCATTTGGTGGGAGGTTGGGTGGACCCCAGAGCCGGTCTGGATGACGAGAAGAGAAAATTCTTGCCCGTACCGGCACTCGATCTCCGACCCCTCCGTCGTTCAGCCCGTAGCGAAACCGACTACGCTATCCCGGCTCCTAGTTTGCAATGTCTATCATGTACAAAATTTTACCTCAGAATTGGTACCATATTCCGGGTCCTACCAGGTTGAATCTGACAAATTGTGTCAATTTAATTAAAAATAAAAAGTGGAGGGTAGTTTTATTCTCATGCAGATCCTCCTCTATGAAGTTAATGTAAATAATATTTACAGATTCATGTCCTACATCACAAAAAATACACTGCGTGTCTATTACAAAATCACCACTTGGTTAATGCTGTGTACGGGAGAAATCACTGTTCATTTTCAATTAAAAGACGCAAATAAGTACACTGGGGGCACGCGGTAGCATAGGTGGCTGAGGCAGTATGCTACAAGTCGGAAGGTCGCGACCTCGATTTCCGATTAAGTCACTGGATTTTTCAGTTGACCTAATCCTTCCAGCAGCACTATGGCCCTGAGATCGACTCAGCCTCTAACAGAAATGAGTGCCAGAAATGTTCCTTGGCATAAGGGGCGGCCGGCGCGTAAGGCTGACAACCTCACCGCCATCTGTGAATCGAATTGTCTAGAACATATAGAAGCCTCGACTTCTCGCCACCCTATGGGTCTACACGGCTTGTTACAGAGATAGCTTTACCTCTTTTAACTTCAAGAACGTACTCTGGGAAACAGCATACCTTGTATATTTATTGACATTCACGAACAGGAAAGAGATTTCATGTCTCCTCGTGACAGCAGTCGGTATGGCGACGGGCTACGGGCTAGATGGGCCAGGGTAGATTCCTGGCAGGGAAAGAGATTTTTTTCTGCTCCAGTGTCCTGGCCGGCACTGGGGCCCATGCAGCCTCTTGTCCAGTGGTTACAGAGAGAGTTGTTTTCCCGGGGGCGAAAAGGCCGCGCAGTGAATCTCACCTCCACCTAGTGCAGAGGTCAAGAAAGTTGGAGCTATACCTCCCCCTCCCCACATGTTTTATGGTAGTGTTAATTAACTAAGCACAAGGACAACTTTAGCTTTTAGGGCCTTTGAGGTCGCCAGGGAACTTGTAATATCACAAGCTATATCCCGATCGCAGCGGAAGTCATCGGTCCCGGTACAGCGTCACGAAATAATGATTGTGCCTAGCAACTACTTGTTCTACTACAATATTCGTGTGACCACACAAAGTCAGAGCTTATTTAACCCGCTTATGTATACATTATTTCACTGTTCTGAACATAGTTGCCGAACGGTGTTAGATTCGAAGGGTGTTGGATTGTAAAGGGCAGTAAAATGAAAACGGGTCACCTCGAATAACTCACACGACACGCAAGTTGGTAACACTGGAATTTGCTTACGGTACGAACATCTGGTGAGGACTCGGGAAAGCACAGTGACAACGTGCCATTGCACACTAGTCGTTTGTTTATTGTGCTGGAACTAAGGTTAGCGCTACGTGTGATCGTCCAACATCAGTAATGCAGGCGGGTAAAGAACAGAGAAGTGCAGTGCGCTTTTTGACTGCTGAAGGAGTAGGAGGACGAGAAATTCATCGTCGCATGTCTGTTGTTTACGGCAAACTCAGAGTGTCACGTTCGCGTGTGCTGGTGTAGCATAAGAGATTCCGAGAGGGACGTGTGTCACTGCGAGATGATGCTCGCCCAGAACAGGCTCATCGTGTCATCACTCCTGATGTTATTGCTGTGTTGGATGGTCATATCCGGGCAAACCGACGGATCACTGTGGAAGAAATGTCTTTTGATGGGAATAAGTCACGGTTCCGTACACCCCACTGTGAGAAAACACCTGCTGTACCGCAAAATCTGCGCACAGTGGGTTCCACATCAACTCACAGAGGAACAGAAGACTCAGAGAATGGCTGCATCACTGGGTCACTTGCAACGATACCATGAGGAAGAGTATGTTTTTTCTGCCCCGTATTGCCACTGGGGACGAAACTTGGTGCCACCATTTTGAACCCGAGAGCAAACGGCAGAGCCAACAGTGGAAACACGTGAATTCTCCCACACCGAAGAAATCCAAAGCCGTACACACATCAACATCCCCCTACAGCCCACATCTCTCCCCATGTGATTTTCGCATTCTGGGGGACCTGAAGAGAGACATTCGTGGGCATCGGTTTGCATCGGACGAAGACGCGTGTGGCTGGGTAAAGATGTGGTTCCGTAGACAGTCCACAAGCTTTTTCAAGGATGGGATTGACCGTCTTATCTCCCAGTGGGATAAATGTATTAACAGTTCTGGGGATTACTTTTTAGGTAAGAAGAGTTCTTTAATATGTTTTGGCTTCTGAACCGTTTTCATTTGACTGCCCCTCATATAAAACGCTCGAATAAGGAGTGCAGATCCTGATCGGGGGTTGGATGCATATGTCTGTTTTTACTGTGTTCTGTCCTTTGTAAGTAGATGCGTTGCAGTAATTTGCAAAAATTCTACCCAATTTTTAAGATCCGCCTTTTCAGAAGAAACTCTCAATCGAAAGAGGCCAGAGGTCCAAATCCATGTAAATTAAGCCTTTATTTTAAACAACTTCCGCAATTTTAAAAAAGAAAACAAGCTTATGAGATCACCTTGTTGGCTGTGTGTACAGTATATCCACCTTATCGATGATAGGCAACGGCTCGATAAACACGTTCCCCCTGCAACGACAACACCAGCAACAATAGTAAAAATTTTGAACGTATTGTTTTCTATGAGGCTCGTGTCGTATCAAACGAAAGTAGTTGATTAGTGTTCCCAAAAACTTCTTGCTTAAAATATTTTTTCACGGGTTAGGCCCTCTTGCCTGTTCAGAATTAATCTGAAACTACGAATATTATAGAAAGTTAGTAAGACTCCTTGGACAGAGGATCAGCTCGTCGCAAGGAAATTATCTACACAGGATGACATAAATACAGAGGAGAGAGTAGATCTATGCCCCGACTGGGGTTCGAACCCACGATCCCAGTGCTTGAGCCGGCAAAGACACTACGTGCTTTAGACTGCATCATGACTGTGATGAGTGTTTGTAATCATAATTGCTGTATACTTATTTTAAATAGAGTGAAGGCGGATGGAAATATTATTTTTTGTGACATGCTTTTAATTTAGTTTTCACAGTCTGGCATGAACTGTACCAGATGTGTGACCTAGGGCAACGGAGTCTGTAGAGAGATGTCAAATTTCACTGCAAACCTAATGACAATGGGAGACGGTGATAGGCGTTTTCTGGGGAAACCACCCAATTAAAACCACCAATTGCCGCCCTGCATGTCAATTAGTATGGTTAAAAGAATTTCGTACGTTCCCACAATTACAGGCAATGGATGAGACCTTCCAATTTATGCTCGATGGGCAATGAATAGGTCACTATTATTTCATGTTTGTTTGTTTTCATTGCGATTGTGAAAACAGGGAGACGCGGACCGCTCATCCCTGCGACTAAATAAATCCATTCAAGTGAATTTACGTGGACCACTGAGTTTAAATACATTGCCTGATCATTATATGAATGTTAATTATAATTGTATTCTACCATTGTAACATTCATCTGTCGTTGTGTGACGTCAAGTGTGTCATTTTTACATTCAGCAAAATTAACATCAAACCCTGATAACTTTATAAGCCCTATGTGCAAACCAGTGGCGTAGCATGACTACCGAAAGCAGGGAAGCAACTTTATATACGTGTATATAAATTTTTTCTACATGCCCTATAGTTTCTATCTTCTATTTAAAAGGAAACAGCTAATAGTTTAATATGTATTGTATATTTAAGCTAATATATTAAAATAACACATAATTATCAACACAATTTTATAGCCATCAAATGACAGGGTTGTGAACCTGGAATATAATTAATGCTTACTTTATTGTTTATAATTCAGCTCGATTCTTCTGTTTTTCTTGGCAAACAGATCAATAACCTCATCTAGAAAGCTGGGTTTGGACTGCAGTTTGTTTAGGAAGGACTTTTCAATGTTCATCAAAGCCAGTGATGACAACCTATCCTGGTTCTGCGAATTTCTTAAGTAGTTTTTTAATCTCTTCAGAGCTGAAAATGAGCGTTCATCTGCAGCACTTGTCGCTGGTATTGTTAATACTAGCTCACATAATTTGAAGATTTGCGGGAAAACGCATGATAACTGAAGAGCATACATATATTGATGTAAGTCATACACACTATCTTTTGCCATATCTGGGTCCGAAAACATTACTAAAAGTTCACTCTTTAAGGCAACAAAGTCAAAAAATGCACCATAATTTTCTTTTAAACAGGAAAATGCTTTTTCAGGAAATGAGGTTCTATACATGGGAAAGTATCTGGCATCAAGAAGACTCAAGAAGAGGAGCGTAGCGTTCTCCGAAAATCTAACAGAGACATTCTGACACACGACATCAATAATTTCACAGAACAGCCGTTTATAGGAGTTTTTTCTTTCTTCTCCACTCATTGAGTCAATGCGAATTCTTTTGGGTCGAGTTGGGCCATTTGAATCGAAGACATTTTCCATTTCACTCCAAAGGTGGTCAAATCCTCCCCTTAATCTTTGCATGTGATGCTTAAATTCGTCTATTTTGGTATTGCAAAAAGCTATATCAGATCTCTTAGTTTGTAGGATTTTGAAAAGAGCGCCAGAATATGGAAAAATTGAAGAAAATATTTTCAGCATGAAATTGAAATCGAAATCCCTTAGAAGAGAGAGAAGTCCGCGTGCAGAAGAAATTGTTTCTACATCCCATTCTTCTGGTTCCTCTATTATAGACACAAGAAGATTCTCAATTCCTTCTCTGTATTCATGCACAGTTTCAGCAAGTCGGCTATGGTACTGCCATCGAGTAGGTGCGATAGAAGGAAATCTTTTCCTAAGGTGGGAATCCAATGCTTCAGTCCTTTTTGTGGACTTGGCAAAAAAAGTTCTAAAGCCAGAGAGAGTAGCAAAGAAGACCTTAACTTCCTTAATAAAACTAGCAGATTGTGCTAAGACTAAATTTAGTCTATGCGCATAACAATGAACAAAAATGGCGTTTGGGTACTGCTCGCGAATTTTTGCTTGTACTCCTGCATGTTGTGATGCCATAACAGCAGCACCATCATAAGTCTGTGCAATGAGTTTGGGACCACATTCAAAATCATTTAAAATCTCAAGAGCATGGTTAAACAAGGAATTGGCAGAACGGTCAGAGCTCACGTCTGTAAAACGCAGAAACCTTTCTTCAACATTGCCATCAGCTGTCACATATCGAAGAACTGAAGCCAACTGACACTTATTCATCACATCTGAAGTCTCATCAAGAATTAAAGAAACATAATTAGCCTTTGAAATTTCCTTTTTAATTTCCATTGTCATCAATTCAGATACAGAATGTATCAGTTCATTTTGGATGTCAGGAGAAGAACCACGGAAAGCAGTTGAAGACTCTAAATGATTGTGTAAATCAGAATCATAACGTGCCAGCATATTTAAAACCTCAATGTAATTTCCTCTATTAACAGATGCCACGCTTTCATCATGTCCCCGAAATGCTAAACCCTGAGAGCCCAGAAAACAAACTGCTGTAATTAATTGGCCTACAAATTTCCTGTTCTGTTTCACAGCTTCATTGTGTTTTTCAATTGACTGTTTGTATTGGCTGCTTAGAGAAAATTCAATCCTTCTGTTTTTACCAAACAGTGTAATTTCTTTAAGACAAGCAATGTGATTAACTGAATGCCCATGTCTTTTGCCAGATTTGTAAATGTTGTTAATGTCATTGTAACCAGCACTGTTAAACACGTGTTTTTCTTTAGAAAACAAGAGACAAGGCCAACAGAATAATTTTTTTAGTTTATCACACCCACACAACCATGGAATAGCCTCATATAAACTGGTATTGAAATGCCGTGTGCAAGATTTCACTTTTGTATGTAAAGTTAGATTAGGCTTAGGTGCACCTTCTTCTATTATCTTAAGTTTCTCATTATAACTGAGTGAACTGAACGGTGTTTGAAGAAGTTTTTCAATCACACAGTGGTTATCACATGAAAGTGTCATGTTTCTATTTTTAACTTAACAGCAATCACAAAAACACTGTCATAAAGTTATAATTACGCAAAGCAAAACAAATTCTGTATCGAGAAAAATACAGAATAATAACTAAACTGACTTGTGCATAAGTGATACGCTCTAACACCTTTGTGAAACTAGTAAACACGCTTAACTGCAAGGTCACAGACTATCCTACTGCAAATTGCAATGCCTTACATCTGGCAACATTGCTGGAAGCACGAAGCTGATAGCATACCATAACGTATAGCTCACTTACAGACAACATTGACATGAGTCAGCCAGTTAACCCAGAGTAGAGTGGAAGCGAAAGACCTGCTGCTTCCGCGCGTGTTGCAGTTTAAAGTTCCCTGCATTTTGGAAGAAAATAACTGATCTATCCTGATAAATTGTTTATGTAACACATTAAAACTTGCAATATTCTCATTATATGTAATATATGTTCTCAGATTAATTAATATTTTGAAGTATAAAATATTTTTTCGAAATTGAAAAATTGCCAGAAATGTTCTTGGTTGCTTTTCTATGGGGAAGCAATGCTTCCACCACATCCATGTACCCTACGCCCCTGGTGCAAACACTGGGATAGTATACAGCTGGGTCCTTACTGCTTCTTTCCAGATGCTTTCCATTTCATATATTAACCTATTGTTCGAAGATAAACAGTTTGCCGTACTAGCAGCATCGTAGGGTAACTCACAACGACTTTGGTAGAAATTTCGTAAAGCAATTCCTTGCCGGAATGTAGAGCAATACGGTATTCTTGTCTAGGTCTACTGCGCCTATAATAGGTGTTAGTAGCCGCGAGGTCTAATGCATGAACCGCTTTCACTCGCTCGGAAGCTTGGATCGAGGGTTCGAATCCCACTCAAAACATGGATGTTTGGTGTGTGTATGCGTTTATTCTGTTTGTGTTGTCCTGTGTTTAGGCAACGACCTTGCGACAGGCTGATCATTCATCCAAGGAGTCCTTCCGTCTGCGAAAAATGATTACGGAACTGAATAATAGGCCTGTGTCTTAAATGAGCGGCAATATCAATTGAAAAAAAAAGTGGTGCGGAATTATCTCATGGATTCATCTGGCTCAGGCTACTAGACCAGTGAGCACGGCAATAAATTATGGGGTTCCATAAGAGGCGGGGTTAGCGTGACCTGCGGCTGTTCAAGAATGTGCCCCGTTAGTCAGTACCGAAGCGCCTCTGGCACAATTCAGTCCAGAATCTTTCGCCTCTCCATTTCCTCTCTGAGAACGCGGCGACTAAAATGCCGTAAACCTTTCTTCGTTGGGGAGGGATATGTCTTTCGAAAATGCATTAACTCTGCATTAGACGAAGTTAAAACTGCATGGGATTAATAGGGGTATGGGAAGACTGTCACTGTCTGTGGAGGCACTATGCTACAAGCAGGAAGGTCGCGGGTTCGAGTCCCGATAAGGTGGATCCTTTCAGCCGCACTATGGCCCTGGGGTCAACTCAGCCTCTAAGAGAAATGAGTACCAGGAATCTTCCTTGGGGGTTAAAGGAGGACGGCGCGTAAGTCTGAGAAGTTCACCGCCATCTGTGAGCCGACCGTCTAGAGAAAATGTTGGAGCCTCGACCTCTCACAATCCTATGGGCCTCGATGGCCTGTTAAAGGGATAGCTTTACCTTCTAACTTTTTTACCAAATTCTATACCTACACACAACAGGCATAATTGTATTTCTGTACATTTTAATCTCTATGTTCTTAGAGAGCAGACGAGAAGACAAGATTCTGGACTAAAGTAAACACACAATGTTCTCATAAATATGTGTGTATTTACTCATGAACAGATCGCGTAATATAATGACCGCCTCAGTTGTCTATGGTCAGAGTTCCTGGCTACAGATCCAGAGGTCCCGGGTTCGATTCCCGGCGTTATCAGATTTTCTGAGAAGTAGTGGGTCTGGAACGGGGTCCACTGAGCCTCATGAGGATAAATAAGTAGCATTTTCAAGGAAATAGAGGCTCCGGTCTAGAAAACCGAAATTAACAGCCGTGGGGATTCGTTGCGCTGACCATGCGACACCCTCTATCCGCTACTGTTGGTACCAACTTCGCCGACAAGCGGCGGTCCCTCGGTCGGTATAGTTCGCTTGCGGACTCAAGCTACGGAGTTTGTTTTGTTTTTGTCATATAATAAAGAAGTACCGGCTACTTAAGTATTTAAGTAATATATGAAGGAAACTTTATACTTAAAAATGTTAACGGAATTTTGGGGTTTAAAATTAAATCTCAACAAATGTAATATATTAGAGAAAAAAGTATTGGCACGGAGGAATCAATGATACATCTCACGTTACTACTGAGTATTTAGCAGTCCGATTATGATCGAATTTTCAACGTTAAGTCTAATAAGTGTTCGCATTTATTTTAAAGTGCATAATCGAATGAGCGTCGGACTAATTCGTGCTGGAGGATTTTTTTTTCCTTGGCACTACAGCCCCAGTGGGCCTAGGCCTACCCCCATGAACTTCTCCGTTCACTTCGGTTTTTTCTAGATCTTATACAATCGGTAGGAATCCTTGGACGAGTGATCAGTTCGTCGCAAGGCCTCTACCTGTACACAAACACAGAAAAACGCACACACACAAACTAAACATCCATGCCCTGAGTGGGATTCGAACCCACGATCCCGGTTTCCAAGCGAGCGAAGACAGTACATGCCTTAGACCGCTCGGCTACCGTGACCGGCGGTTGGAGGATTTACTGCTTTCAAAACTGATATTGCCTGATGCAATGAGGTCTTCACGGCGGTTCCCTGCTGGTACTGATCCTGTTTTTTTTTTTTATTATTTTAACTGTGTAGATATGAGATGTATTACCACTGGGTAGTTACTTCTGCTTGCAGGTGGCAGCAGTAATGTTTCGCTATGGGATTTGCCTAGCTTTTGGCAGAGCTTGATTTTTGCCCGTTGTTCAAATTGCCACATTTTCGATTTCCGCCACTTGCATTTAACTGCAGTTCACAATAGAGGTCGTAGTTCTACTTGCGCTGTTTGCACACAACTACCTCTTGCTGTGACGAGAGATGAACCGACAGGGCATCATATCGTGCCTCAAACTATCCTCTATAGTGCACTGCAACGACGCTTTGCGGCCATTCCACGAACTTAATGACTGTGGTAATATACAGGCGTGGTTCTTGGTCTCTTAACATGAAATTGTTATCCCTGTGCTTACTTAATTCGGCATTGCGCCATGAAGGCATAAGGGGGAGTGGAGGTATAACTCTATCATTCTTGACCTCGGCACTAGATGGGGGTGAGTGGTCATCTTCATGCACGGGGCGCTTTGTCCAGTGGAAAGAGCTCCAGGTACCCAATATACATGAGGTTGGGTGGGCCTCAAAGCCGGTCTGGACGCTGTCTTGCCTCTGCCGGAAATCGAACCCCGGCCCTCCAGCCCGTAGCTCGTAAAAATGAGGTCAGTATTAAAAATATTATGAGAAATAAATCGTGTCCAATCCGTGAAATGCGTTGAGTGCTGGAATTTTGACGTAATATTAAACCGTTTTTAACAGTTCAAATTTCAAATAGTACAAAACGGCAATGCAATTAGCGGTATCTCGTATTGTTTACCAGAAATGACAGTGGGTGAACACTTATTTCCGTGACAAAGCTATAAAGATCGTCATGGCTCACCCCTTCACGACTTAGGCGATAATAATCTCTGCGCTCTTTGAATAGCAAAGCAGAATGTGTTGCCACGTCACGCAGGCTGCTTGTTATTCCGCTGGCACTAATTTAACCAGCTGACTGGTGGGCTCACACCCCTCACACCATTCAAGTGTGGTCCTTTGGTTCCTGACTCTCTCTTAGAGCCTACTGTCCAGTAATTCTTTCTCCGGTGTTGCTGGCAGTTAGGAGAAGGGACGAGGGTTGTATTTCTAATGTTCGCGAACATGTTGCAGTAGTGTATTGGTGTGTGTGTGTGTGTGTGTTGGGTGGGGGGGGGGGCAGGATTATACTGTTCGACGCGAAAACATCTACTATATTTCGCGTGGGATATTTACTTTCTTCGTCTGCTGTTTTAAAATGTAAAAGTTAAAATATATACAACCATAATTTTTCTTGCGGTATTATGCATGTAAAACTTGGTTCCCGAATTTTAAGAGAGGAACATAGACTGAAGGTATTTGAGAACAGGGCGCTGAGAATATTGGAACAAAGTGGTATGAGGTGGTAGGTTGGAGAAACAATATACAATAATAATGAGCTTCATATCTTCTACTCTTTAGAATGATAAAGTCAAGGAGGAAGAGTTGGGTATGGCATGTAGCACGCATGAGGGAAAGGAGGAACGCATATAGGATTTTTGGTGGAAAGCCGGAATAAAGGACCATTGGGAAGGTTAGACGTAGGTGGGAGAATAATGTTATAATGGATCTTGGAGAAATTGGTTGGGGTGTTACGGACTGGATTCATCTGCCTTAGGATAGTGACCACAGGATGGCTCTTGTGAACACGATAATGAACATACGGGTTCCATAAAATGTTGAGGAATTTTGGAGTAGATGAGCGACTGGCGGCTTCATAATATTTTCCTCGGTATTCTGATCTCAAACATACACAGTTCATATGCTGTATGCAACGCCCAACAGTTTTATGTCTACAGTCTGTGCGAAGGGCTATCCAATCTGAAACGGAGAAAAGTGTTCAAGATTAGATGTTGTTCCATAATTAGCAAGTCTGACTGTACCGCGCATTGTTCCTTTAAATCTTACACGATATTCTTCGATCTTTACGTACTCCACGCATTACTTTCCGGTAGCGTGTCTGTACGGCGACGTGCTGGTCGGTCCGGGATCGATTCCAGGCAGTGCAAAACTATTTTCTATACACAGCGTCCAGACCGGCCCTGGGGCCCACACAGCCTCCTATTCAATGGGCACCGGGCGCCCTCTCCCTGGGGGTAAAGCGGCCGGTGCATGAAGCTGGCCACTCATCACCATCTAGCGCTGAGGTCGAGAATGGTGGAGCTATACCACCGCTACCCTCGGTCTTCACGTAATTATTTATTATTATGATCATCATCATCTTTTGTCACAGGTTTATTTCCTGGTATTCCTTTTCTTGAACCAGTGATGCACCTCACCAATCAGGCTTCAAGCTTCGCACTGTAGCACTTTCCGCAGTATGTGTGATGTTCCCAGGATAGCTGTTTTTTGCAGTGAATCTATGGAGTGCTTACCAGGAATTAGTTCCAAATATTTTCTCAACCCTCTCGTGACTGTACCCGTGGCTCCAATAATTACTGGTATCACAAAACATTTCATGTTCCACATTCGCTGAATTTCGATGCTTAAATTTTTATATTTTATATTTTTTATATTATTATTATTATTATGGCTCTACAGCCCTTTGTTCGGCCTTGACCGCTTTTCAGCCGGTAGGACTCCTTGGATGGGGGTCAGTGCGATGCAAGGCCTCTACATACACACAGAACAACACAAACATACACAATACAGTTTTCTATGCCTTGAGTGTGATACGAACCCACGATCCTAGCGTTCGAGCGAGCGAAGGCAGTTCATGCCATTGTGATCAGCGTCTTCATGGCATGGGTACGGTAAAAGAAGTTAAAGTTGTCCCTGTGCGTAACTAATTAATCACTAAGCCATGAAGGCGTATGAAGAAATGGATATATAGATCCACATTTTCTTGACCTCGGCACTAGTTCGAGGTAAGTCGTCAGCTTCACGGCCCGACCGCTTTACTCCCGGAGAAAGAGCCCCCCCGTACCCGTTGGATAGGAAGCTGGGTGGGTGGATCAATCTGGAAGACGCGGAGAAGAGAAAATTATTGACATTACTGGGCCTCGAACTCCGAACCCTCGGCCGTCCAGTCCGTAGCCAATCGCTATTCCGATGGAGATATCCTGGCTCCTCTACGATGGCATAGTAATTAACTCGTTAAACACAGGGGCAACTCTACTGTGTCTGTCTAGTAAAGCCTTCATGCCGTTCGACTTAAGCCACTTAACGAAGCTGTGTTAACTTGGGGAAATTAAGTACAATCAGACTGCGTCACACCAAGATGAGAATGAACCCGCTGCGCTATCGCAAGGCCTCTGACCCTCGCTATCAGTTTCTGGAGACGGTCTGGCTTATTGTGGTGAAGATGCTACCGTGGGGTTATGCTTTGCTTTCAAATACAGACAATATCTGGAGACTATTGCCAAGCACAGGACATTACTGTTTGGTAGCCAATAGAGCTCTGTCGAACTGTTCAGACAAATGTACCAATGAAGGGATCTATGTTGTGGAATTTGATGCCGTGTAAATCGTTTCATCGACATTTTGGAGGAACGTGTTGCCTCCATCTTCATTTTCGAAGGTAAAGTTGTCCCTGTACCTAACTAATTAAGCACTACTCCATGAAGGCGTATGGAGGAGTGGATCTATAAATCCACTCCCCCATATGCCTGCATGAAGAAGGTTCGTGTGGTTGTTTCAAAGGTAAATTACAAGTAATACAATATTATGTACACAAGACCTTTTTGAGTTCCACTTCATATGATTATTTCAAAGTATAGGCGCAACACCCACAATCACTGGACACCAATAATAAGGCTATATATTCTACTTTCGGTACCTCCATTATTTGTCTGGGTGACGGGATCGCTCAGGCGACATAAGGACTTGAGGCTCTCGAGGCCCTGTCCGTTGTGGCCCGGGAACTGTTACTTCGGGGATAAAACGGCAGGAGCGTCAAGCTTATAACTCACTTCTGTCTAGTGCCGAGGTCAAGAATGGTGGAGCTATACCTCCACTCCTTCGCACGTCTTCATGGCTTGATGATTAATTAAGCCCAGGGATAACTTTACTTTTTTACCTTACATTGTGCATTTGTATACAATCAGTACAGCCAGAGAGCCGCCGAACGAGAGAGGGGGCTGAAGGAGAACGAGAGAGAAACAGACCAATGTACAATGTATTCTTGTATTAACTTTTTTTTTCCTTGGCACTACAACCCCAGTGTGCCTAGGCCTACCTCCATGAACTTCTCCGTTCACTTCGGTTTTTCTAGATCTTACACATTCGGTAGGACTCCTTGGGCGGGTGATGAGCCCGTCGCAAGGCCTCTACCTGTACACAAACACAGAAAAAAACAGACACACAAACTAAACATCCATGCCCTAAGTGGGATTCGAACCCACGATCCCGGTTTCCAAGCGAGCGAAGACAGTACATGCCTTAGACCGTCTCAAATTAGAGTCTCCAAAAAAGCTAGCAATCGGCAGTCCGGGGGGAAACTGGTTTCTTACTTACAGTAAAACGGGTAATTTTATTGACTTATTGTTCTTAGGGCCGAGGAAGAAAGCAGGTGGCAACCAGAGCCACCTCTGCTTGACACCTGCTTTCATACTGGTTTCTTGCTCGGCTTATTCTTCGACTATGAAAATGGAGATATGTTTTTCCGAAACGTCGGTAGTCTGTAACGGACTAGATGGTTTTATATCCCAGAAGATTTAAATCTTCATAATTACCGCTGTGAGAATCCCAAATCCTGCAAATCTTGTTCTACAGTTTTCACAGCTGGAGTCGAACATATGGCTTTCGGCAATTCGTCGAGTGGGATATTAAAGGTTTACCAGTGTTTCGGCGAATGTTATAGTCGCCATATTTCACGGTTAATTGCTTTTGTGGCGGGGTGGGGGGGNGGGGTGGGGCTATAAAATCTTAGTAGATCTCCCTCGAAATCAACGCTCACTGTGAGAGCTATGAAAGTGTCCCAGGTGTTTGGAGCCACACTTCAGGAGCGTACTGAGGGTTCCCTATAGAACAACTTCGAAATAGGAACCCTTGTTCGCAAACGTAAAATAGCAGCGCTAGAGCGGCATTTAATATCATTTTGTTTAAACTCGGCACCTCAATGTCGAAGAGCATGCACAGGCATATTACACCCTCCAAACTCTTAAGACTCACCTGCTAGAGTAGATGTTGGCATTGGCGCCCTACATTTTCAATGCATACGTTACATCGACGCAAGAGACTTAGGCGCACCCTTTCAAATATTCCAGGTGTCTCACGGATCACGTCACATGCAACAAGTATTCTGGCCAAGAGCTCGAATTCATTATCCACAGGCATGTCGTAGATCAGGCTTTTCACATGGCCCCAGACGAAATAGTCCAGTGATGTCAAGTCAGGGGATGGGGGTGGCCAAGGCACTGAGCCTCCTCTTCCTATCCAAGGGCCATGAAAAGCAGCATCCAGATAGTCTCGTGATACAATGCTGAAGTGTGTCGGCGCTCCGTCATGCTGTATCCACATTTGCCTCCTCACAATCAGTGGCACGTCTTTAGCAAAGTTGGAAGGATACGACCCAGGAACATTGTAAAAGGGCCCATTGAGTCGCGATGGTAGGGGGAAAAGCCAAATCAAGTGATAGCCAATGACGCCCGCCCACACATTAACAGAAAATTACGCCTGGTGGTAACCAACTTCAGTAGCGTTTGGGTTTTCGTCAGCCCAAACGTGGCTGTTTCGACAGTTGAACCAGCCATCCCTTGTAAACTGCGCTTCGTCTGTGAAGAACGCGTGATTCAGGAAGTTGGGCTGATGTAAACACTGGTTCAGTATCCACTGACAAAATTGAACTCGTGGAACGAAGTCAGCTGGACCTACGTCGTGTACTCTCGTTGGATGATACGGATAAAGTTGTTGGTCATGCAGGATCCTCCAAACACTTGATTTTGATGTCCCCACAATCTTGACAATGGCACGAGTGCTGGTGGATGGCTGTCCCTCTATGCAGTGCAGTTCGACATTGAGGCGCCAAGTTTAAACTAAATGATTTTAAATGCCGCCCTAGCGCTGCTATTTTACGTTTGCGGACATCGTTCCTATTTCAGAGTTATTCTATAGGGCAGTGTTCCGCAAGCTTTTGCTACTCGCGGCACTCAACACGGCACACCAAAATGTTATTCCCCTCAAAACGCATATCAGACAGGTTTAAGGTCTTTCATTCTGGTCCGTCACACTAACAAATTAACAATCAAGTTCCTTCCGTCAAATGTGACACTTTTTTAAGTTTTCCACCTCGTCACCACCTGCCTTACATGTTTCGGCTCACCACGGAGCCATCATCAGAGGCATTTATAGTAGAAAAAGAAATCACCAACACACAAAACTTCACTTTGTC
>NW_019737985.1:449229-507207 GCF_002891405.2 Cryptotermes secundus
AAAAAAAACCGCGAATTTATGGGCCGCGATTTGATGAGGTTCACGACTTTTACTACTTCGTCCAGCACAACTTTCAGAGAAGATGGCAAAGACTTAGCAACAATGGCTTCTCGGTCTATGACACAATGATCGCATGATATGTTAGGATTTACTTGCGTACTTTAGCTACAAATCCTTTAACACGGCCTGTCATAGAAGCGGCGCCGTATGTACAAACACTAACGCAATCCTTCCATTTTAATTCAGTATACAACACATATTCATTACTGACAGAAATACTTCTTCATCGGTGGCTCGCTCGGGAGGTTCTTTGCAAAAAAACATAAATTTGTTTCAATTACATTTCCATCGATGTATCGAATGTAAGCAAGAAGTTGTGCGTGGCTTCTAATATCGGTGGACCCGTCGATCTGAAGCGAGAACTTCTGACTGCTGTTGATTTTCTCTTTCATAATGGCTTCAATGTCACTGGACATGTCAATAACTCGGCGACTGATTGTGTCAGCAGAGAGAGGAATTGTTGAAATTTCACTAGCAGCTTCTGAACCCAGGACTATTTTCACCATCTCTTTACAAGCAGGCATTAACAACGTTTCAGCTATTGTGTGAGGTTTTCTGGCCTTTACGATAATTTCAGCTGCCTTATAACTTGCTTCCTGTGTTTTTTCTGACACACGTACTATCGCAGTCAGTAATGTTCTTAGTTTTGTTCCAACAAGCGACGAAAATAATTGACACCTTTGCTTGACAGAGAAGAATGTTTTGTTGACAAATGTCGTTTCAATTTACTGGGAACCATAGCAGCATTACTGAGTTTCTCACCATAAATGATACACTCGGGGATTGGACACGTTTTATCACCGCACAAAAAAAAAACCGTAAGATAAGTAATTAACATTATACTGCCGGTGTACTAATTTTTGTTTATTATTTCTGGCTCAATGCTTTCACTACTTGCACTCGGTGACGAAACACTCCGTACAAGGAATTTATCCATCTTGGAAAAAATAATGTAGTCTAATAGTAATAGAAAATAGCAAGACTAACTAGCAACCACAATTTTCGAACTACTTCAGAGCACAGCTGTGACAGAACTGAAACAATTGTAAGACGCGGGACCTCTACTCTTCAAATGGAAGAAGCGACACACATACCGACTTATTTTTTAAATATTTATAATTTTAAATGAAGTCCAACAATCGGTGGGTGCATCGTTACAGGAAGAAAGTCATAAAGTTGAAGAAGCTGCAACTTCTAACAAACAGGGGCAAATACCGAAACAGCGCTATAAAAGACAGGAAAACCCATGCCATTTCGTGCAGTTTTAGGGAAAAGCACGTACACAGAACATGCGGCAAGCATATCAAAGAAGCCGCGTAGATGCGAGAAAAATAAAAATAAATCAATAATGAAAACTATGATATAACAACAACTGAGTAAATAATTTACGTTTAATTTCTTATAATACAATATTACTGTACATAAAAAATCAAAGCATGTAATAAAGAATAAACAAGCATCATCTTATTTAATCAGTGCAGTGGCTTAGAATAAAATGCAAGCATATGAAACACGGTAACTGGGATAAAATAAAACGAATAAAATTCGACAATTAATTTCTTACAATAGGTAAAAGTTCCGTCACACCTTTCACCATGTGACGGCACACCGGTTGCGGAACACTGCTATAGGGAACCCTCGGTACGCTCCTGAAGTATGGCTCCAAACTCCTGGGACAGCCTGTATAAGAGCTTCCAACATTCTCCCCACTTTTCCATGAAGTCATTGGCCCTGAAATTGGCACCTACCGACAAACTGGGGAAGCTGTAACTCTTTGTGCGTTGTATTCCCACAAGCCAAAGCCATATATGGAGATGAAACCTTACTTCCAGTAGGTGGAAAATCATCGACTTTTCGCTCCGACCGCCCCTGCCCTCTAAGAAAATCTCACTGCCCAATGTACAGGCCAAGCAGAATTACGTAATGTCCAATTTCACTACCGGCTTTGCAGTATTATCTAGTTAAAACTACGTTTTGAAAAGGCACGTGAGGTAGTTGAAGTCCCGGTGGAGTCAAGAGTTTTCACTTCCCTATGTCGTTCAGACCGGCTCTGATCCACCCAGCCTCCTATCCAATGGAAACTAGGGCTCTTTCCCCGGGGGGTAAAGCGGCAGGGGCATGATGCTGACCGCTCACCTCCAACAAGTGCCGAGGTCAAGAAAACGTGAGTCTGTACATCCACTCCCCTGTACGCCCTCGCGGCCTGGTGCTTACTTAGTTAAGTACAGGGACAACTTTAACTTTTTACCTTTACGTGAAGTGGTTTCGATCTGCAGATGAGCGAAACTCGTGTTCTGTGTATAAACACCTTCGAGGGTGGATCATCACTGGATCGTGACATAAACCCTTGCATTGGGAAAGGTAAATGTGACGTTAACCCTGCGCTTAATTACGTACCATGCAATGAAGACATATGGAGAAGTGGAGGTACAGCTCCGCTATTCTTGACCTCAGCGCTAGAAGGAGATGAGTGACCAGATTCATGCTCCGGCTGCATTATCCCCGGAGGAACATCCTCCGGTACCCATTGGAAAAGAGGCTTGGTGGGGTCCCAGAGCCGGTCTGAACGCTGTGGAGTAGTGTAACCGCACCATGCAGGAACATCAACAATGTTGTTGATTTACATTCTTAATTACAATGTACTACATTCAAATGAACTGTATTACTGATAACAAGATGATACACAATTGTCCCCAGCACCAGCAGACGCCAAGGACAACATCTGGTCTTTCTGAGGGACAAGCAAGCTGCAGGTCACTTGAAAACCCAGAACGGAGCAGGAAGTATCCCGCTGTGTTTTCTGGGGATTTCAATGCTTAACTTCGACGGCTCGAGTCTTTGAAAATTTGAGACTTGACAGATACGAGTCGCAATAATTTTCGAAGGGGCGTACCGAGCGATCGTTAGCGTACCTCCATTTATTTGAGAGCTGTCAGAGGGACCGTGTTGTACTTAGGCCCAAATTAACATGGATCTGGATAGGGATTGGCTGAATGCAAATGAGAGAAACACCCAAATTTTAGGTTCAGCCAATCAGCAAAATTTCGGAGGAGAGGAATCCAGGCGTTCCCGGAACCGTCGGGACTTCTGCCTCTCCAGAGCAGTCAGTCATCAGAAGGAAACGGCGTGAGTGAGTCATTACAAGGCAATAAGAGCAGTCTTTACACGGGAATAAGAGCGGTTAGTGAGTAACCGGAGTGAGTTGCCAAAGGGAGTAACAGTAGTAACCTCCCAGACGTTAAATTGGTGTACAAAGTCCAGGTGCTAGGGCCTCGTGATGTGTAACTCTAGTGAACACTAACAATAAAAGCAACAGTGTTGGTGAAGTGTGTGTGTTTTCAGTGTTCTCTCTCTCCTTGTGTGAGCAAGGCCCAGAAGTCGCCCTGAGACAGAATCTCGTCCTACCTTCTGAGCAGTCGCAACCCCAAACGTCCGCCTATCCATATCCCCACCTTTGTTTTCCCCGTTCCAAACTCGTGGATTTCACCCAAGTCCACTGGCGCCCATAAAAATTCAAGTATTCAGAGCAATCCCACACCCTACCCTGAATCAGACAGCTACAAGGAAGCGGCGGATAAAAGGGCAGACCACAAAGGTGCGAACGTGAAGGGCAGGTAAGGGACGACCAACTCGTGAGGCTTGAAGTCTCACTGAGCGGTAAGGACGAAGAAGAGGAGGGCGGTAAGAGTAGGGAAATATTTTGCATTCCAAAGAATCGTACTCCATCGCTACACCGACTGAGCTATCCCAGTTCTTTATAACTGAAATGTTATTTTAAACCTCCTATCAGAAACAAAATCGCTATGTCGGAGATCTTGTTGAACCCACAGGAAATTTCTTCTTCCGTGTTCCGCTTTCAAGGTACGATGTACTCTCGAAGATATTTTGGACGAATTAGGCCTGTATGAAGGAAATTCTGAAAAATAAGGCTGCTTAGAACGAGAAGAAATCTTGTATCAATGCGCTAACATGATACAACACTGGCTATCGTGCATATTGTTCTTGGTCTCGAAATCTATTACCTTCCCCTCAAGTGAATTCAGTTCCGTTTATTGTTTTCAATTCGATATACAGAGCTACAAATAGAAAACGTTAACTCTGAAAACCAGAACGGGTAATGTATGATGGGAGACGCGGTTAGGTTCAGCAGACAATGAATATTTCCTGACTGACTTGCTGTAGATCTCAACCCGATCTCCTCACCGTTGTCAATTTTTCTTTCAATTTACAAACATCCTGAATTGCAAGATTTGGCAATGCGATATATGTTGGCACGTGTATGGAGTGGCTATAGACGGATCTTATCTGGTCCCTCTATACAAAGCGTGCCTACACTCTGCAGTTGACTGTTACACACTAATGTCTACAGTTACGTCTTCACGGCCGTTGCTTGGTAGCTGCTTTCAACGGTGGACGTTCCCCTTCCTCTGGGTTCCTGACCTCAGCTGTCACCTTCTCACAGCAACAGCTCTCAACGACTGAACTGCAGCAGTCCTACAAGTAACTAAGTCACCACTATCTCCTCACTTGTCCTGCTTATAAAATCTCGGTACGGGCCGCTTGGAAGACACCGCTCCTCGTAGATCTAATATGTTTTCATTTCTCATTTTTTGGGGGTCAAAATTATTTATAGATAAATAGAATACGCCTAATACGTTAATGCGTCAGTTGTAATGTAGTGTAATGTAGTATGATGTAGTATGGCCTAGGTAACAAATAGGTAGTAGTTATAAGGGATAATTTGACTATTGCATTTAACATGTACTTTCGTAATCTGAATATTTCCTAACCGCAGTAGACAATAAGAAGTTAGTTATGTATTGACCTCGAACTCTGATAAGACTTCTGATAACACACATGTTATGACTAGAAAGAAGGGTTGAGAAGTATCTCGGCCTGGGTTCAAAAGATCATATGACTATTCATNCAGCCAAAGAGCTCGGCCGTCGGTATCTGATATTTCCCCCATCTACCAGAGGCATTGGAAACTACTTGGGCGGGAAATTGTTGCCTAATTTTGCTCAGAAGTCTCCTAGAGACATGAGGATCTTTTACATGTCGTAAATCTACGACACGGGACCCACGGCTTAAAGTCCCTCCCGGAGGACTGAATTTTTCCGCCCTTAAAAATTCCACGACTTCCGCCGGGTTTGAACCCGCGTACCTTGAGTCATGAGGTGGGAACGTTACCCCTAGACTACGGAGGCCGCTTTCTTTGTATGTTAAGAAATGATACATTGAACTTAACTGTAAAATGTGAGTATCATATAAGAAGTAAGTTTTAGTATGTGGACAGAGGAGAGACCAACAACATCTGGTCGAGTGTACATCCATTGTACTTGAAGATTTACTTATTCTATTTCTGGAAAGTGTAATTAAACTATTTTCTACACTTAACTTTCTTCATCCTTCGAACTCCTTCGACTCTAGTCGAGACAGAGTCCTTATCCTACAAATTAATTGGAACTTTGTATACGTAAGAAGATAATTATACGACGTCTTATGGTGATGCTCCGAAGAGATCACCTCGGCTACGCGACACAGTAATGCGAGCTGGCAGTTATGCTCGACTTGAAGGTATCACAGCTGTGACTACGGAAATTTTGATCTTCTGGACTGTGACACCACGTAGTCTAGTAGAAGCCTACCGACGTTTCGGAAGAAAGCATCGCCTCCACAACGCTGAACAGTTCGGTAGAAGTTCGTCGACGTTTGGATGAATGTATCACCTCAACTGCAACACCATGTACTTCGGTAGAAATCTACCGACGTTTCGGAGGAATATAACTCTTCCATTGTTATACCATAATACAGTACCTCCTTAGAAGTCTACGGACTTTTAGGAGGAAAGTATCATCTCCAAAGTAACACTATACAGTTCGGCAGAAGTCTACCGACGTTTCGGATCAACGTATCCCTCCATTTACAAAAGCCGTATAGATCTGTATGAGTAAACCGACGATTCGAAACGCTGCATCGCGCTTGTTTACCGCTTGGCTTTGTTTCTTGTGGTGGGGTTGGACTGAGTTCACTTGGTAAGTCGGCCACTATTGGGTCTATTGTACCAGCCCCGGATGATAGATGATGATGAGTGTGGAACAGTCAGTGGAATGAGAATTGGCAGGGGAAAACGAAACACTCGGAAGAAAACTACTCAAATGCCACAAATCCCACATGACCTGACATAGAATCTAACACGGGACGATGGGGTGAGAACCCGGCAACTAACAGCCTGTTGCCTTACTCTTCCCTCCAAGATGTCGGTAGACTTCTACGGAACTACATAACATTACACCCCATACGAGCTATCTCGAACGGGAAATATTGTACCGGCTCCACTTGAAGGTTCGTCGTTACCCCGAGCCATCGTCTTGAAGACACGAAACACTTGTTGCGCCTCAAAGGGAAAAATACAGCTACGGTAAGGAAGGGTGTTAACAGCAAAACACTAGTTACCCCGCAATAATAATTTTTGGTAAACGGTACAAAGTAATCACACCACACAATGCAGGCCTTCCGCTAGGGACAATGTCAGAGAGCATGGTTCAACAGACCAGAGAAACTGCATGCCGAGTTATGAATGTTTAAGGGTAACTCGCTGTTTGACTGTAAATGTCCTTTTAATCAGTGGGCCATTTCAATATCTTAAAAGTCGACAATATTTTAAATGAGCATGATTTAAATAATTATGAAAGATAAATGATATAATTATAGAGTCTCCATTTGTAAATGTCTGACGTCCGTAGAAATGGCCTGAAGTCCATCTACTCCATGTATAATGGAACCAGGATAGCGCAGTCGGTATAGCGACTGGCTACGGGCTGGACGACAGGGGAGTCGGAGTTCGAGTCCTGGTAGAGTCAAGAATTTTCTCTTCCCCATGTCGTCAAGACCGGCTCTGGGGTCCACTCAGCCTACTTGCCATTGGGGTAAAACGGTCGGGGTTGAAGCTGACCACTCACCTCAAGCTAATGCAGAGATCAAGTAAAACTGGATCTATACATTCACTCCCCTTACACCTCCGTGGCGTACTGCTCATTTAGTTAAGCACAGGGGCAACTTCACATTTACTCTGTGAATAACAGGACTAGACACACTGCGCATTCAACCTTGTGAAGAAAAAGCGGGCTGGAACTTTCCATCGGCATCTCAATTTGAGAAGTACTTTGCAAATACAATCTAGTAAATTTATGATGATGAAGTAACGGTCTACGTCACTAACTGACGATGACGTGCCCTCGTTCTCATAGCAGAAGGAGTTTATCATTCAATGCGGTAAAAAGGTAAAAAAAAAGTAAAGCTATCCCTGTAACAGGCCATGGCGTCCCATGGGGTTGTTAGACGGCGAGGTTCCCACATTTTCCAAATAATCAGCTCACAGGTGGCGATAAGGTTGTCAGACTTACGCGCCGGCCGCCATTTACCCCCCAGGGCCATAGTGCGGCTGGAAGGATTAGGTCAACTGAAGAAAATCCAACTTATCGGGACTCGAACCCGAGACCTTCCGGCTTGTAGCATAGTGCCTCAACCAACTATGCTACCGCGTGCCCCCCCTTTTTTTCAGTGCCGTATACTCAAGTTTCTGGTGATGACGTAACCTTCTACGTCACTAACTGACGACGCACCCTCGTTCCCATAGCAGATGGAGCATAAGGGCCAAAACATGACGCACAATATAATCATTTACTAATTAAAAGTCTTGTATTACATGAAGTGTCTGAGTTAAATACAGTAAACCCTGTTTCAAACGGGCCCAGGAGAAATGAATTTTCGATTTAATGGACAAAATCTGCTGCGTACAATTATGAAATTTTAGAAGGTTTTGTAGTTGGAGCACTAATTAAAATAAAAAAAGGAACCAAAGGGTGCATGCGGTAGTGTAGTTGATTGAGGCACTATGTTACAAGCCGGAAGATCATGGGTTCGATTCCCGTTGATGTCATTGGATTTTTCAATTAATCTATCCTTCCAGCCGCACTATGTCCCTGGGGTCGGCTCAGACCCTAAAATAAACGTGTACCAGAAATCTTCCTAGGAATAAAGGACGGTCGGCGCGTAAGGCTGACAACCTCACCGCCATCGGTGATCCGACTGTCTAGAAAATGTGAGAGTCTCGACGTCTCACAACCTTAAGGCTCCCACACACAGATGCGATACTCAGCTCGGTACGGTACAGGACGATATCTAATTACATTGCGGTAAATGGAGGTCCGCACACTGGCGCGGGACTCCGAGGAACGCGATATTATCGCAGTCGGTATATCGCCTCGGTATTTCGGTCTACTGAGCGCATTCGGTAGGCCGCGCAGTATCGCAGCGGTAAATACTCATGGATCCGTCTTTGGAGGAAGAAGTTTTGCTTTTAGCTGTCGCTCTTGATGAAGACGGAGGTGAATCCTGGTAAGTATTTTACTGAACACTACATCTGCGTAGTTCTTTTCCTCCACATATTCAGTATGTCACATATATATACAAATATTTACAATTCCATAACGAGTCTCTAATTAAGTACGTATAAGTGGCTGCTATCTGTGTTCATATTTTAGGCCAAAGAGACGAATTGCTTGGGTTCATGATATAAACTTGTCAAGAGAGGAACTGGGGGAGTTTTATACATTGATACCTCAACTCCTGAAGGACGAAAAACGGTTCTACATATATTTCAGGATGAATATTGACAGGTTGGATGAAATCCTGAGACCCATCAGGCAAGATATCACTAAACAATATACCAATTGACGGAGGCCTATTCTTGCCATGAAGTGGAGGATTTTTTTGATACCCATAGAACTGAAAGAAGGAAATATAAAACACATTGTCTCAGCAGCATGTTTGCTTCATAATTTTCTACGTCTCAAAATCTGTGATGAAAAGTACAGGGAAGAACTGCTACGAGTGGAGCCATTAGAAGGAGAAATGTTCCCTATCCAACCTTTACGTCTCCCAGGGGCGGCAAACGTTAGCTACGCCATTAGAGAGCGGTTTGTTAACTAGATGACTGCCCCTGGAATTAGTGTTACTGAAGGGAACTGGTGCATAGCCTGCATTAAGAATGTCCACAGTTACTGTATACTTAACCCTATAAAATATACACAGATTTTTCTACTTGCTGTCTCTGTTCATTGTAACAGCTAATTCCTTCCACTTTCTATCCTTAGCACGTGAATCCTTGNATCGCGTCTGTGTGTGTGTGTGTGTGTGGGAGCCTTTATGTGCCTCCACGGCCTGTTACAGGGTTAGCTTTTACCAAACAAACTGCGTGGCTTTAGTTCGAAAGCGAACTATACCGACAGAGCGATCACCGCTTGTCGGCGAAGTTAGTGGCAACTTCAGCGGATAGAGAGTGTCGCGTGGTCAGCGCAACAGATCCCCTTACCGCAATATAAAAACCTTTATGTAATCACATTGCGTCTTTCTATATGTATTGCGTGTACTGCCTATGTACTTTAGTGAATATCCATTCACTTGACTATGGCGGACATCGGCAGTAACGGACACCGTGCCCCCCATTTTTCCGTAATATTGGGGGTTTGTCATATACGTGATGCTATCCAAGAGTTCCCGAAATCTATTAATAAAAACTATTACATCTTACCTGGATCTTATTCTGCACCATCACCTTCAAAGTAGTCCCCTTGGGAGCGCATACACCGATCCCAGCGTTTCTGCCACTTTTCAAATGCATCCTGGAAGTCTTTCTTTGTTAGGGTGTTTAGTGACGTCTGCGTTTCCGCTTGAATTTCCTCAACTGTATCAAATCTTCGCCCCTTCAACTTGATTTTCATCTTGGGGAAGAGAAAGAAGTCAATGGAGCTAAGTCTGGCAAGTACGGTGGGTGGGGAACAACTGCCATCTTGTTTTTAGCCAAAAATTCCTGCACAATGTAAGCCATATGCGGTTGTGTGTTGTCATGGTGGAGTACCCAGCCGTTCGTGCGCCACTTCTCTAGACGTATTCTCCTCATGTTCTCCAGAACTCTTTATTGACTGTCTGTCCAGGAGGGACGAACTCCTTATGAACAATGCCTTCAATATCAAAAAAACAGATCAACATGGACTTAATGTTGCTCTTGACTTGTCGAGCTTTTTTGGCCGAGGTGAAGAAGGGCTCTTCCATTGCGACGATTGCTGCTTGCTTTCAGGGTCGTAGCCATAAACCCAACTTTCGTCACCAGTGACAACCTTCGAAAGAAAGTTTGGATCGTCTTGAAGCTGTTGCTGGAGTTCCCTGCAGACTTCCAAGCGATGCTGCTTCTGTTCATTTTGCAGCAGTCGTGGCACAAACTTCGCCCCAATCCTCCTCATGTTCAGTTCCTCTGACAAAATTCGTTGACATGTCCCATAACTTAGTCCCAAGGTGTTACAGAGGTCTTGGATGGTCAGTCTACGATCTTGCAGGATCAGATCCATAACTTTCGCGACATTTCCTGGTGTTTTGCCCGTTCACGGCCATCCCGAACGATCGTCATCATCAGTCAATGTTCGGCCATTTTTGAAACCTTATACCAGTTGTAAGTTTGTGTCTGTCCTAAACTGTTTTCAACAAAAGCTTGCTTCAACATTTGGTGCGTTTCTGCAGCGGTTTTCCCAAGTTTGAAACAAAACTTTATACAGACACGCTGCTCTCTCAGGTCAGCCATCGCAAAACCGCAAACTCACGGAAACACAACAATGGAAATACGTTCACCAACAATAAACGCAACCACTCAACTCGACGCCGCTTGCCACACTGATTCAAGAAGGGTGTGTGGGGAGACACCTAGCCGTATTTCGCCATTCGCCCGCAAAATTCAAATTTCGGGAACTTTCTGACAGAACCACGTAGGAATTGTGCAACAGGAAAAATAACAAACTGAACTATGGATCAAACTGAGCTTGTCATTATATAAGTTCCTATATCTTACAATTATTTTTTCTTACGTCTAAATAATCTCAGCACCATACCACAAGACGTCTCATTTTATGTGTCTCCATGGCGTCAGAGACCTAGTTCACATCAATGCGAAACAAGTAGAATTGTTTTGTGTATATTAATTTTTAGACTCTCAGTAAAGTAACTGTCATAAATTTCCTTCGATCTATGGTGAAGGAGAATAAGAAGAAACGCGTAGAGTCTGGCTCTCTGTAAGTCTGCTGCATTCTGTCGGACGTTCCGATTTTTAACACCCATGGTTCTAGGAACTCCACATGACATGTCAACTTATCTAATGACACAGGTCACGAAATATTCATGAGTCGTAGGTTAATGCATTCTGACGTTTTTAAACCTGTAATGTTTTGTGCAAGATCCAATTTATGGTCGCCGAAGAGTTTTTTATGGTTTTTTTAACATTCATCGAGGAAGTAGCATGAAATAAATTGTCCTCTAGTGAAACTGCAATTTTACCAATAAAACATGTACTTCGCTTTCAACAATTTCCCTTCTGAGGTCCTGCAGGTAAGAGGATGATACTTATCTTAACTCAAAAGTGATCCTTGGTAAAAAATATAACTCTCAAATTATAATTTTGTAGTTTTTGAACATGAGGGTACATAATTATTTTATGCCACTTATATAACAATAACATTCAGAGTAAGATATATCAGTGTCACTAAAAGATATATCTTGTTTTCAGCAGTGAAAAGGTGGGAGGAATCAAGGAAAACATTGAGGGTCTAGATCGTGTTATATCCTATTGTAAGTATATATAAAGCTGTCCCTGTAACAGGCCGTGCAGGCTCCCTCATTTTCTAGACAATAGGTTCACAGATGATGGTGAGGTTGCCACCCTTACGCGCTAGTCGCCCTTAACACCCCAGGAAGAAACCTGGTACTCATTTCTGAGTCAAACCCAGGGCCATAGTGCGGCTGGAAGGATTAGGTCAATTAAAAATATCCATCTCATCGGGACTCGAACCCGCGACCTTCCGGCTTGTAGCATAGTGCCTCAACCAACTACGCTACCGCATGCCCTAATAAGAGTAGAACAGCTAGTTTAAAATTTCTATATCTTGTCCTATTCATCATTTGCGAAGCAGCTACAGTCCGATTCTGTGGAGACTAAAAACGACAGCGTCGTTAAACAGCTACCAGCACTCAATTACATGTTCCGCCCATCATTATTCTGCATTTAGTAATCCTAGTACAATTTGGTGACGAGGAAAAATTCTGAAGCCCTTTGTTACACAGTTTTCACCCTGTTACATACAACCTACACAATCTCAGCACTTTGATTTGAAACACGTATATTTGTCTCTTGCAGTGAGCGGGGTTTGCGTCCGTAAACAAAAAGTTATATTCTACATCCCTTTGATATTACATGAACCGCATAGAAAACGACGCCTCCAACAATTCTTCGTTGCCGCTGGAATATTTTTACCTGTTACCGAACAACGTTAGGAGGATGTACAGACTTAAAGACACAAATGTCTGACAATTATTCAATTATTCATTGACGCGGGAACGTGTTTACGGAGCCGTTGCCTAGCAAATAAAAGAGGGATACACGTACAGACACACAGACCAATAGGAAGGATTTATGAGGTACGCCATTGGATCGGCTCAGGTGCCGTGATATACATACAAAGTTTCATACAGACTGGTTCAGCAATTCCAGAATTTTATAGGGGGGAGGAAGGTGATCTAGTACGATTTATACCATGTTCTTCAAAACAAGGAAGGTAGGTTAAAAATTTATGTTTTTTTAAATAATACGCACTTTTTAATCTTGAGATTTTTATAGCCGATCACAGTGGCCTTGCGGCCGAAAGCACGAAATGCCTTTACTCGCTCGAACACTGGGATCATTCGAATTCCACTCGAAGTATGGATGTATTTCCTCTTTTATTCTTGTGTTGCCCGATGTTGCGGCCTTGCAACGGGCTGATTCCCAGTCTACCGATTCCTAATTCTGAATGGGAACAGGCCAGAGGGACTAATCCGATGAGAAAAAATAACGGTTTTACAGGGGATGTAGGAAAATAGAAGATTTTTAATTCGATGTAAGCAAATATTTCTATAATCTAATCTAATCTGCTCGTGATTATACCATGACGTCATTGTTTGTGAGGTAAATGTACTGACACACTATCTGATCGTCAGCACCAAGAAATCACAGTCATGGGAGGCTCCGGCACGCACGCGCGCAAGCACTCACGCACACACACACACACACACACACACACACACAAAACACATTCCTGGTACAATATCGCACTATTTAACTACCAGCTTATAGAAATGATTGATACAAGCTGGAATATGTCCAGTCCAATTAATGAAGGAAAGTGAAAAAAAAAATACGTGGAACCAATAAAAAGATTTTCAGATAATTATAGCGTTAAATTTCCAAGAAAATATCAGTTATATTCGTTTTGCTGTTAGCCATACGAATTGTTCCCAGAACATGTTAAATTCAGAAAATACAGGAATGCCAGCTAAATTTCTATAGTTCATGTAAACACTTTTATCAAAACGGTACTAAATTTATTACAATTTCCCTGGCCATTGTACCCGAAATATTAGTATCACCATCGTAATCATCATCACTGGGCGAGTTTTACTGCGGTCCGTGTCACTATGCCTATGAAACAACCCATAATTTATGTATTACATTACAGGCATCATAATATAGGCCTAAATGAAGACACAACGTATCCAAAGAAATTAGTATGTGATATAAAATAGATATCTCTAGGGGGTTGAGGCACTATGCTACAAGCAGGAAGGTCGCGGGTTCGAGTCCCGATGAGGTGGATTTTTTTCAATTGACCTAATATTTCAAGCCGCACTATGGTCAGCCCATAACAGAAATTAGTACCATGAATCTTCCTGTGGGGGGGGGGGTAAAGGGCTGCCGGCAGATAAGGCTGACAAACTTACCGCCATCTGTGAGCCGATTTTCTGGAAAATTTGGGAGCCTCGAAGTCTCACAACCATATGGGCCTTCATGACCTGTTACAGGGACAGCTCTAACTTTCTTTTACCTGAGATTCAGAAGTTTACTTTGCAGCATTTTTTGACAAGGGAGTACAAGGAAACGTAACATTTGAATGCACAGAATTACATCTGTTGTGAAATTAAGTTAAAAGATATTTGGAATCATCTGGCATATGATATGGATTAGTGGCGCCTCCAATACAGACGGTAATGAACCTCAAACTTTCATAAATGATGGGACACGGTGAGTGGTTGCTTGCTCCTCAAGAAGGATTCTCTGTGGAGTTCTATCCTTAGAAGATAAAGTAAAGCTATCCTTGTGCTTAATGATGCACCCCATTGTGATGTATGGGGGAAGTGGAAGCACAGCTCTACGTATTCCTAACTTCAGCATCAGACAGCTTCTCACTTCGATAGCTTCACCGCCGAGGCAAGAGATCACAGTACCCAATGAACAGCAGTCTGGCTGGGTCCCAAAGTCAGTCTAGACGCTGTGGGAATGTGAAGTTTTTGCCTCTGTCATGAATCGAACCCTGGCTCCGTCTAGCTACTGGCCTAGCCACTATTGACCGAGCTGTCTCCGTTCCAGATAGGTCGGTATTTTCAGCAAATGAAAGTAGAAGTCAATAAGATATTCGAAGCAGCAAAGACAGCCTGAAAATACGAGGGCATGCTTGCACACCTTTGTGTGAATTGTGAATTACTTTGTTAAGACAAATGATGAGACCTCAGGAGAAAGTCCCAAATGAATGGTTTTCTGAATGCGTCATCCAAACCCGAGTGGCGGTTGTAGATGAAGGAAGAGGAAAAGTCGGGGCATTCAGTGGAACTCAATAGAAATTGCCAGTGCCTAAATATGAAACAAATTCTACCGCGCTTCTTGATGTGAAACAGTTTACTGTACATACCACTTTAAACGTCTTACTAATTTTTTGTACATATCCTCAATGTTAGTTTCAAATTAATTTAGTCATAACAGCAAAGAAAAATAATTTTACCATGATTTGAGGTTTTCACGGCGGTGACTATGAAAAATGCCGTCTTCTGGGATGTGGCACCATGTAGATCTCGTGTCAACCGAAGTTTCGGAGGAACGTATCGCCTCCATCTTCAGGGTAGAAGAATCCGTGAGCGCAGAATCAGCTTGAGCAGGTGGCTGCAGACTACAGGAACACACTGGTCTCTATCCTGAGCCAGATCAATCAAGTCCATACCACCCCATCCTATCTCTCTAAGATCAATTTTAACATTGGCCACCCACCTACATGTGGCCATTCTTTTATTCAATTGAAGTAACCTAACAACTGGCCAATCACAGTGGCCGCGCGGCCTAAGGCACGAACTGTCTTTGTTCTCTCGAACACTGGGATCGTAGGTTTGAATCCCACTTAAGGCGTGGATATGTGTGTGTGTTTATTCTGTGTTTGTGTTGCTCTATGAGCAGGTAGAGGCCTTGTGACGGGCTGATCCCCTGTCCAAGGAGTCCTATCGGCTGTGTATAGGATTAAGAAAATGAAAAAGCGGCCAAAGTTCAAAGGGCTGTAGAGCCATAGATAATAACTGATCAAACGAGCAACAGCATTAACAATACAGGCAGTAACATAAACGACAGAACCAACAACGACGACACAAATAACAAGGACAGCAGCAGCAGAAATAAAGAATAACAACAAAGGACAACGACACACGGGCCGATAAACATCTCTAAAATGCTGAAAAGTGGAGGCAGCGGTGTCCCTATCCCTGTCCCTGGGAACTACCTAATTCAGTGCTAGAAATATCACAGCCCTCCTCTGAGACAAATGACTGTGAGGTGACATCGCTGAACTGGAGCCAATGAAATTAGCACGTGCAGTGCGATTGTTGAGCAAACAGAGCATTACACCTAACATTGTTTCAGGCCAAGGCAGCACCTTCAAGAAAACATGACTAGAAGGAGCACCTGGTATTTTTACCATAGCAACGAACTTATTCACACGTTAATCTACTTTAAAATACTTCAGACAACTTCGGTAGATATACCGTTTCTAATTTAATTTTTTTTTTGCTTTACCCATTAGTGCACACACACACAGCTCAGTCGGTATAGCGACGGGCTACGGACTGGACATCCAGGATTCGATTGCCAGCAGAAGAAAGAAATTTTCTCTCTATTCCACAGCTTTCAGACCAGATCTGGGAAAACGAATATTAAATGACGTACTTTGTAAATATGTCGATGAAAGAACGTATGCAAATTCTGCGTACCAAGAAATTGTATATTATAAAATCTTTCTAGAAAATTCTGGATGTATTTACATCTACTTTACTACTATAGATCTGTATCTCCCCTGCGAGTGCTACATGTCCCGACCATCTCACTTTTCTCTATTTAATCACCTAAAAAATAAAAAAAACGATATGCTCAAGGTAACGAGCATTTAGATCACAATCTCCTGAAATGTGAGTCCGCGTAGTTTGGGAGATAAGTAACCACGGTTTCGGAGGAAGTGACAGCCTCCATCTTCACGGTATCCTGAAAATGGAGATGTAACAATTTCTGTCCCTTCTCCCCCTCTTCCTTCTCCTCTTGTTATTTTTTCTGTTCCTCCTCTTCCTACTTCTCCTCCCATTCTTCCTCTTCCATTTTCCCCCTTCTCTTCTTCTTTCTCTTCCTCCTCACCTTCCTCTTCCTTCTCCTCGTGTTATTTTGCCTTTCTTCCTCCTGCTCCTCCTCGCCCCCCTCTTCATCTTCTTCTTCTTCGGCCTCCATGAGAGAAGCCCCCACGGCTGTTCCGATCCGAACCAATTGTAAACGATAAATTGTGCAAAACTTGTTAATGCTCCACTAGGAACGGAATGAACTATCCTCTGTGACGGTCCGTTTGGTTTTCAGAACATGATTGGAGTAGCGTTATTTGCTCCCCACAAGAGAAGTGCCGTGCATCTGGCTCTGTACGGATTACCTCGGTGAAACGTCCCACAGACTCCACGTGCTCTGGCTTTAATGAGCGGAGTGTGTGGCCGTGTCAGCCTGGCGCGCCAGTGGCGGATTCGTACACACCAAACGCAAGGGGTCCTGCGGAAACAGGGACACTACGATCGTCCGGATTTCTGTATTTGATAAAACTGGAATTATACACGCTATAATATCCAAATGCCGGTCACGGTAGCCGAGCGGTCTAAGGCATGCACTGTCTTCGCTCGCTCGGAAGCCGGGATCGTGGGTTCGAATCCCACTCAAGGCATGGATGTTTGTGTGCATTTTTCTGTGTTTGTGTACAGGTAGAGGCCTTGCGACGAGCTGATCACCCGCCCAAGGAGTCCTACCGTATGTCTAAGATCTAGTAAACTGAAGTGAAACTGAGAGTTTCATGGATGTAGGCCTAGGCCCAAATTAGGGCTGTAGCGCCAATGGGGGGGGGGACAAATTCTTCCTTTGCGAATTTGCGTTGCTTTCGATTATTTTCGTCAGTTTATTAAAGGACAATGTCGTCCAGGTATTTAAGTAAGCATCACACTATGAACAGGTGGAAGTACACTCTCCACACATTCTTAATTTCAGCACTAGGTGGAGGTAAGGGTAAAAGATAAAACTATAACATGCAGTGGAGGCCCATAGTGGAGGTTGTCAGCCTTACGCGCCGGCCGCCCTTTAGCCCTAGGAACACTCCTGGTACTCATTTCTGTTAGGGGCTGAGTCGACCTCAGAGTCATGGTGCGGCTGGAAGCATGCCATGGCCTCATTCGGAATCGGACCCGTGTAACATAGTGCCTCAGCCGAGCCCGCCGCACTAGGTGGAGGTACGTAAGGTAAATGTGAATTTACACCCGGCCTTGATTTCAAAGCATGTGTGGGAGTGGATGTATAGTCCCACGATTGTTAACCTAGGCACTAGATGGTGGTGAATGGCCACCTTCACCTTCCCCGGGGAAACTGCCTCCGTTAGCCGTTGCATGGAGGGCTGAGTGCGTCTTCAGAGCCCGCCTGGACGATGTGGAGAAGAGGAACGGTCGGGTTTGTGTCTGGGTCGCATAAGTCCAAAGTACTCAGTGTACAGGAAGGTGGTTGAACCGTTTAGTCGGTTTGGACGCTGTGCAGAAGGTCTGTGTTCCTTTTATGAATCGATCCCAGATTATATTGTCCTCCAGGACGTAGCTTAATTACTATACCGACTAAGCTGGTCATCTTGTGCTCTTACGGCAGAAATGAGAGTTGAATTTTCTAACATAAATTAGCGCACGAATCTGTAGTTAACAAAGATAATGAACAACAGACGAATTAATTTTACGAATAAAACAATCGTCTCTCCGTTTACAATATCAGTTGGAGGATAATATTAAAACGTGACCTAATCCTTCCAGCCGCACTGTGGCACAGGGCGGCCGGCACGTAAGGCTGACCTTAGCGCCATCTGTGAGCCAATTTTCTAGAAAGTGTGGGAACATCGAAGTGTCACAACCCTATAGACCTCCACGGTCTGTTACAGGGAGAGCTATATCTTTATAACTTCATAAAATAAGATTGGAAAATGTGAACTGGTTTCGTCTGGCTCAGGATAGGGTCTAGTGACTGGTTCTCATGGACAAGGTAACGAGCCTTCACGTTACATATAGGAATCTGGTGACAAACTAAGCTACTCATAGTGTCAGAAGAAAGACCCTATTCCGTCTAGTTACTAAGTTAACTAGTTCACTATACTGAACATTTCAGACCCAGGATGTCAGTACAGATATTGTATTTATGTTCCGCGAACAGAATTGTTTTAATATTGTGACATGACGCCTGAAAGCCGGAAATGTGCAGTCAGAGAAGCACAGCAGAGACGTCCACTGCTAGACAGCGGCTAATTAATCATGTTTTCGAGACAACAAATACACCTGTATAAGTTAAAGCGTTGCCCCGAATTAACACAAAATTCCGAGACAAGGCATTCGCAAAGAAGAGTAAAGGAACAACTGCAGGCGGTGATCTCTATGAGGTTCTCAGACAATTGTTAATGGACGTGCATTCGTCAACACTGGAGGATTCAGTAGTTCATGTGGTAACCAAATCAGATTCCTTACCAAGAAACGGCTAAGCAAGCAGACGTTGAAGACTGTGTGTTATACTTGATACAGTAATCTTTAGAGTGTTATAATTAATTGTAGTTACAACTTGTGATTGTCCAATCCAAATCCCGCCTACAAGTCACTAAACACGTTCTAACCGTTTAGTGCGTTAAGGCCCTTTGCGTTGGGTGCCACTCCTTCTTACCGTCCTTCTCCGGCAGTCCTCTGAAGAGCCCTTTTGTTGCTGGTTGCATCTGCTCCTCTAGCCGGTCCCTCTCACCTGTGGTTACTCCAAGTTGGCAGGTTGCTGCTGCGTCCTTCCTATCCAGTTGTGTTTCCCTTTTTGTTGTTCTGGTGGATAATAGTTTGCGGGGTATGGGTTATCGGAGTGCTGGGCGCCAGTAAGCTTACTGTAACGGCTTACATTTCGGGGAAAAGGGGGGATGAACTGGAAACTACAGGTGCTAGGTAGGGCGTTCTCACTGGAGCGATGAGATTCGGTCTCAGGGGAATACGGGCCTCACGTCAGCAGGAAAGAGAAGAGTGTTTTAGGTAGGCACTAACACACACTGTTTAATTAGCCGAGCTTGCTATACACGTACATGTATCAGCACTTGTTGCACTTCCTTAAAACACCTGGAAATCTCTCCAACGTTGGCGACCGGATCCCTGGCTAGTTAGTTAGCGGCTGTTTCTTTTAGCACAAAGAAATTTCACGTTAAATTTAGAAGAGTTATCCAGAGATTGTTCCTGCAAACACTTAAACATAATTTCGGCTGTACACTTGGAGGGTTGTTCAGAGACTCCTCTCGCAGACTGACCCTGCTTCGAAGCAAGAAATCTTCGCGGCTTCAGCTCCGCCTCCAAGTTACTACCCTAATTTCTGCTGATTGGAACAATTCGAATTTAGGGAGTTAACCATAATTCTCACCGCTCCAATCACATAACTTTAATTTGGGACTTTGGACCTTAAAGTCCTAATGTCGTTTTTGACAGCTGTTTGAAAAATTATACCAGTAGCGTGGGTTGCTGGCCTTCCCACTTTTGACTTACGGGGTTCAAAACTTGTCAAGTGTAACTTTACCAAAGCATCCCGCCGGTCAACTTTCTAACTGAATTTCCAGGAAAACTCTGCGGGGTGCTTCCTGTCTGGTCTTTGTAGCAGTGAAGCAGGCCCTATTCTTGAAACCAAGAATCGGGCTAAGTCACCCTTGAGTGTTCCTGGCTACATCTTGTGTATAATTATTCTAAAAAGAAATATTGATTACAAATAAAGATGGTGGTGTCAGTGGTACGGCTACAACGTGACAATGTAAATACAATATAAACATTAACATTTATTTATTACTAGTCATCTCGTGCCACCTTATCATTGCAGAAAAGAAAAATTACTGTTGTTCGAATCCATCAGCCTAGAGTTCAAGTCTTACACGTGATCATGTCCGCACTGAACTGACAACTTGACTTTAACAAGAATCGCCTAGTTCCCTTTGGTACGATAAGGACCGTATAAAAAGGAAAATATTCGTGGGAGACAAACACATAGACAATAAGGCGATCTCATATGCCTCCTTTTATTTTTTCAAAACAAGTAAACTGGACTAAAAATGATTTGCAGAAACAATTGCAAGGAGCTGTAATACCGACTGAGCGTGTCCGCCACTGGAATATGAAGCAATGTATGGCAGGAAAGTAACATCAATCACTCGGTATGGCTGCCTCGTTAGTGGGGCGTCAAACGCCTCGCGACGGCACCCTCCATTCTTGGACGTCCGCATTCACTGCGCTACGATAGCGTATGAAATGCTGCAATCTGATAACACAGGAAATTACATGCAGAAAGACGAGAAAGGCAGTTCGTCATACGCGGAATGCGACAATTCATTTGCGTTCCTCGTCTCTCCAGAACGTACCGATAGAGCCCCCATAGCTTTCAATTGAAGGAGGGTTTTCGAACAGAGGTTCGTAACTGGATGAAGATCGCATTTCGAAGCAAACACATAAAAATCAGTGACACAAATGCGTAAAGTCTGCTGCATATAGCCTCTCCGTCCCTTGAACACTGTACTTGCTTAATCTTGCTACGCTGTGAATGATCTAAGAAAGGGTAAAGCTATCCCTGTAACAGGCCATGGAGGCTCATAAGGTTGTGACACGTCGAGGCTCCCACATTTTCTAGACAATCGGCTCCTTAACCCCTAGGATAATTCCTGGTACTCATTTATGTTAGAGGCTGAGTCGATCCTAGGGCCATGTTGCTGCTCGAAGAATTAGGTCAATTGAAAATCCAATGGCCTCATCGGGAATCAAACCCGAGAACTGCCGGCTTGTATCATTGTGCCACCCCCCCCCACCGTGAATGATATATCTCGCTTAATGATACCGGGCACTAGGTCGAGTTTTCGTGATCGAAATCTTTGAAAGAGGATTGTAAATACACGAAATGTATACTTAACGTATGCATTCGGCGCATAAGATATTGTGGCATGTAGACCAGTTGCTAGAAAACGACCACGAAGTAAGCAGCTGTACAATAGCCGTTGCTAAGTAATGGCCCTGTCCCACAAAAGACATGCAGACAACAATAGAAGAGCTCTTTGAAGCGGTGTTCTGTGAGTTCGTACCGAGGCTATTTAACGAGGGCCAGGTGCCATTAGAATAGTCTTGAGACGACAGTGAGGAGAGAAGGAGGGGGGGTGTGAGGTATCCGCCAACCTGGGAGTGTAGTGGAGTGAGCTTTTTCGTGAGTGAGTGAGTTAGACTGCTGCTGCTCAGTCCTTGTGAGCTGTGGCTCTTGGAAGTAAGTAGCTGAGGCACGAGGGCAGTTCGGGAATCCAGAGTAAGGGGAACGTCCGCCGTTGGAGGCCGTCACCAGAAGACGGGTGAAGATACAGCAGGCTGAGAAGAATTGCGGAATGTGAATTAACAACAGTGCCGATCGGTGGCCGCGCGGTCTAAGACATGAACTGTCTTCGCCCGTTCAAACAATGGGGTCGTGGGTTCGGATCCCACTCAAGGCATTGATGTCTGTGTGCGTTTATTCTGTTTGTGCTGTCCTGTGTGTAGGAAGCGACCTTGCGANTCATAGACAAAAAAGCAATGGTCAACGGAGAACGTCATTGGCAACTGGGAAAACCCCAGTGGAAAGCAATATACCACCANAAGCGACCTTGCGAAAGGCTGATCACCCGTCCAAGGAGTCCTACCGACTGTGTGAAATATCATGAATCTGAAAAAGCAGCCAAGGTCCAACAAAAGGCTGTAGAGACACAGATAGATAGAATTAACAATAATGTTATAGTTACTTGTAGTTACGATCTGTAAGTGTTCAATAAATTAAATTACCAATTGAAACCATGTCTACAGTCACCCCATATACGTGACAATATTATAAAGGTTTTTAATCTTATTGTAATAGAGCACTACATTAAAAGAACCAAACGCCGTTTAAACTCGACGAAGATTTTCTGTTTTTCTGTTTGTTCTCAGTTTCGATCTATTGCTGATAAAATTGCAGCATTTCTTTTCTTGTAGATTGATCTTGTTAACAGATGATGGAAGGTGAACTAGTGAAATTAAATCCAGGATTGCCATGGCAAAGCTGCATTTAGCAAGAAGAAGCATCTTTTTACCAGCAAATTGGACTTAAGTTTGAGGAAGAAACTAGTGAAACGCTACATTTGGAGCATAGCTCTGTATAGGGCTGAAACATGGACAGTTAGGGCAGTAGATCAGAAACATCTGGAAAGTTTCGAAATGTGGTGTTGGAGAAGGATGGAGAAGATCCGTTGGACCGATTATGTGAGAAATGAAGAAGTGTTAATTAGAGTCAGTGAGCAGAGGAATGTCCTACACGAAATAAGAAAACGGAAGGCTAACTGGATTGGTCATATCTTACGCGATAACTGCCTTCTAAAGAAGTTATTGAAGGAAAGATAGAGGGGCGGATAGAAGTGACCAGAAGACGTAAGAAGATGCTGGANCAATAACGCGGGAGCTATACAGGTCTCTCTGGATTACACACTCCAAATATAACTGTACTACAGCACACACAAAGTCTTGAAAGCACACAATAAGTCTTCCACTCACTGATTTCTTAGTTATCGCACAGTCACATAAAATCTTGTAACCACGCTTTCGGGTGTTCTTACCGTGACTGCTGCTATATTTCAACTGTACTCGTAGGCAGTGTGGTTCACTTATATAGGCGCAGCGCTTGCCTGTTACGTAATCGGTACCTCTGTTGGCTGGCGCCTTGTCGACAGCGGCGCTGCCTGCCATGTCACAGTGCGGTGGGGGGGGGGACGGGGCGATGACTCACCCGCCACGCCACTGCTGGGTAGGGAGGGGGTTCTTCGTTGCGCAACATGTCACAATATATACAGAGTGTCCCAGGAGGAATGTACCAAACTTCGGGAGGGTGTTCCTTATGTTAAAGTATGCCGATATAACCCAAAACAACTATGTCCAGAGTTGAACGGTTACGGAGATAATGGCCCTAGAAAAGTGTGGTCTTCTGGCGGGTCCACGCACTATACCTGTCGGCTGAGACGTCTTATCTATGTTTGTCCTTGAGTGTGGTGATTCACACTAGCCGTAAGCTCAGGCGCTACCTACAGAGTACGTTGCGGCCGTGTCGTGAATGGTTGGTAAATTACTTGTGCGGAGTTGCTGAAATGCCTTTTATGTTTTCACACGTGGAATATTGTGATATGCATTTTGTGTGTGGATTTTGCGGTGGAAATGCACGTGCTGCTGTTGAAGACTAGCAAAGGCGTTTTCACGATCGAAGGATTCCATCTCGAAGTGCATTTATGCGAATTCACCAGACATTGCATGATACTGGTTTTCTCTTCCGAGTGTTTCTGTGCGCTCTGAAAGGGAGGATTTACGAATGATAAACACACGAGAGAACATTCTTGAGATGGTTCAGAGAAGTCCGCGTCTGTCCATTGGTAGAATGGCCTCTCGCATCGGCGTATCACGTATGCAGGTGTGGCGAACTTTACATGATGAAGAGTTGTATCCTTACCATGATCAAAGGGTACAACATCTGGAACCAGGCGACCATGCACAGCGTATGGATTTGTGCCACCGGATAAAAGCTCATCCCGAAGTGTTAAGCGTCATTTTATTCAGTGATGAGGCGTCTTTTACCCTGGACGGTGTAAATAATTTACGAAATGTGCATACGTGGTCCCATAATAATCCACATGAGATAATGGAAACGAAATTCCAAAAGAGATTTTCCGTGAATGTACGTTTAATACAGTTATATAGTCTGTTTATACCAGTATGCGTAGTCAGCCATGTTACGTCAGCGCTTGCCAGTCATGTATAGTGCTTGGAACCCTAATGACAACTATGACATGGCGTGCGAGTTTTTTTTTTGTAGTTCAGTTTTATGGCTTCATGCCACTCACAAGTTAGTTTGATGTTAGGTACATTATTAACATTACAGAAACCATATATTCCTGCCAGTTTTAATATGTATTTTGAAATCAATAAGTGTGTAACAGCGGTCAAAGTTTCACAATTCTCTGGCCATTATATCCGTAACCGTTCAACTTTGGACATAGGTGTTTTGGGTTATATTGGCATACTTTAACATAAGGAACATCCTCCCGAAGTTTGGCACATTCCTCCTGGGGCACCCTGTACAAATAAATATAAAACACTAAGAATCGCTGGGGATATTCGAATACTGTGGAAGTAGTTACATGATTGGTCGCAAGGAACCAGAGCTCTTGAAACACTTGTATGAAACAAAATTCTATCTATCTGTCTCTCTGTCTGTCTATCTATCTATCTATCTGTCTGTCTGTCTGTCTATCTATCTATCTGTCTATCTATCTATCTATCTTAAACCTTAAACGTACATAAATCAAAAGGACTGTTTGTGGGCCGATGGAGAAACAGAACAGACCGCCCGTTGGGCTTCCAATGGAGTGAACAGGGCGGAAAGTACCTGGGAATCTACCTAGGCAATACAGACGATTGGCAGCAACAAAATTGGACACAACTGGAAATCAAGATACGAGCAATACTTCAAAAGTGGGAACAAGTACCGCAAGCCACATCATATTCTGATAGAAGACAAATACTCAACCAACTAGTTGGAGCCAAAATGACACACGTACTGACCATACTCCAACCCACCACCACATTCCTAGACACGATGCACAAACTGATAGTCAACTTCATATGGCAGGGCAAACACTGGAAACATCCTAACTTCATATATGGAAGACTGGAAGACGGAGGAATAGGCGTGCACCACCTCCCAACCCGCATTAAAACCATACGTTTCAACTTTCTGCAAAATTTCATAACCAGAAATAACAGAGAGAATGCGTGGTACTTCCAAGCAAACAACATCAGGATGTATGCCCCAGGCCTACACGCAGAAGCCGTTCTCAAACTGAACCTGAACCCAACGCGCTTTCCCAGACTGACACCCTTCTACGCCAGCGCACTCGAAGCCTGGCACGACATTAGACCCATTGTTAACCCCAACCTACAGTCCCTTGAAGACCTAAGGCACATCCCCTTGCGCGACTCCACCCTCATGAACCCACATAATTCCGGACACAAAGTTATGTTTGACGAAGCTTGGAAGGCTCTAAATATAACATACATAGGAGATCTCATCACGGAGAATGGCCACTGGAAAGAACTAAAAGACATCGACACAACACACTGTTCCCAACCGACCACCCGTAGACTCGCAGCAAACTTACGAAAAGCAGAAGCCTTTTTCCACCACAAATACCCAAACCTTTCACTGAAGACCACTTCCTTAACACAACCCCCCAGCGCTTACGTCATAAAACAACCCAACGACCAACTGACTCCCCTCCCCATACCCAAACGCAGGGTATACAACCAACTATTCAAAGCCAACATAGACAAAAAAGCAATGGTCAACGGAGAATGTCATTGGCAACTGGGAAAACCCCAGTGGAAAGCAATATACCACCACCCCATTATGAGCAAAGATGGCGACTTCTCATGGAGGATGCTACACAATAGAATAGCCACACCGCAACAGCTGCACAAATGGGGCAAGAAGGACACACCAGACTGTCCCTGGTGCCCAGGCACAACAGGGACGGCGGATCACATGTTCTTCGACTGCCCCACGGTCACAGCCTTCTGGGGCCGTCTAACCAAGACGCTCCATGACCTGCTGGGCCCCCATCCATTGCAAAAGAAGCAAATATTATATGGATACCCCAAAGTAGATACCACACCCCAACAACTTGCCAATTACTTAATAGCCCTAGCCAAGACCACCATATACAAGACATACCTAGCAACGAAGAACACCCACGAAAACCACCAGACTACCAACGCATGTACCGTATAAGGCTGCAATTCCGACTGAATCTAGAAATGCACTACAGCATATGGCAAGATGGCGTCGAGGCGTTCGAGAGGTACTGGCTGCACAAACACATACTTGGAAAGATTGAAGAGGGACGAATTATACTCAACAAGCAGATCTAATACTACTGTATACATCAACGGCACGTAAAATTCAATAAACAATAAAATTTATCTTTTTTATGTTAATCACCTCCATTTTCATGTTGTGCTGTAAGAATTATTGTCATTGTTAAATATATATTGTTAAATAAATAAATAAATTAATTAAAAATCTATCTATCTATCTATCCATCTATCCATCTAGCTATCTGTCTACAGCTCTTGTGGACTTTGGCCGCCTTTCCAGTCGTTGCTGTTGTTATGTTCATTGCTGAGCCAGATGATAGCCACAGTGATGCTCTGTTTCTACCTATAGAAAAGGAATGGCTAGATATTTTTGAAGAACTTCCCTTTTATAGGTAAATTTTGCCGAAAACGTTTATTCTGCTGTATGAATGAATGAATGTATAAGAGGTAGGCCCTCTCGGCCCTTGCACCGCACCTACAGTGGTCTATTGTGCTCCCCTTTTGATTATCCTCAGCAATCCTGCACTTTGAAGGAAGCGTAGGATTTTGTACATTGGGACGTGGAAATAGTCACTTGGTTCCATACAATATTGACCCAAGTGGCGCAATCTTAAATAAGCTAAGGCCTCACATTCGCACAGGATGTGTGGCTGTTTCATTTTCTTCTTGACACCTCTCACAAGTGGGACTATCACTTAGTCCCAGTTTGAAGAGGTGTCCTTTAAGTAGTCCCACCACCCATCGTAGCTGGTTCCTGTTTAACTTCAACAGTTCCTTCGCTCTTTTAGCAGAGGGTCTTCGTATGAGTCCCTTTGCTTCCCTGAGTCCAGTCAAGGATCCCCAGTATTTCTTGTGCTTCATGTTTGTCCAGTTCCTGATTGCCTTTCTGGCAACTCCTATAGAGATGCCACAGGCTGGTTGAGGTCCTATGAATGGATGTTCAGCTTCAGTCTTAGCTAATTGGTCTCCTGTTTCGTTTCCAGCAATACCCTTATGCCCCGGCACCCATATCAGTTGTACCCTGTTATGTTTGGCCAGTTCCATGAGAGTTTGATGGTATGAGACCCTAATTTTGAGATTTTCGAGGACTACAATAAGCCTGAAAATTTATAGGCATGGCAGACAGCTCAGCCCTTCTTGATAAGCCAACCACTCAGCTACTTCAGAACTTCCAAAATTTTATGGAACCCGAAGGTTCATTACCGTGTTCACAAGAGCCCTCCACTGGTTCTTATCCTGAACCAGACGAATTCATTCTATGCCACCTCATCCTATTACTCTATGACCCGTTTTAATATTTTTCTCCGACCTATGTCTAAGTCTTCCTATTAGTCTCTTCCTTTTTGGCTTTCTCACCAAAACCATATATGAAGTTCTCCGACCCTCCACGCGTGCTACATGTCCTTCCCCTCCTATCCTCCTCGACTAGATCATTATAATTATATTTAGCGGCGAAGAGTACAAGTTATCAGACTCCTCATTATCCAGCTTTCTCCAACCTCCTATCATTTCATCCCACTTGGGTGCAAATATTCGCATCGGCACTCTGATCTCAAACACCCTCAAGTCGGAGACAAAGTTTCACACCCATACAAAACTGCAAACTATACTATACTATACTTCTCGTATACTATTATTGTATTGCGCTACAGCGTACTATACTGTGTGCTACAGAAAGATATTTTAATATAGTTTTATCTATGCCACGATCCTGACACTTCTCTGAAAAGCCTGAGGAAAATTGCGAAATGTATTATACAGGATAGTAGGTGCCTCGGCTGAGATTTCAATCGGGTACCCACGAAACACAAATTACAAACGCTGCACCTTAAACGATATGTAAATCGTCGAAAGCTGTCGCTCTGTATGTAGTATCACTGTATGTGCTATCACTATCTTAATTTATAGTATAACCGTCAACACAACTTTGTTTTTCAGATTGGTGTTTACTGAAGGATCACCATTCTACATGTTTCGGTCTTCAACCACAATCGGGAGTTTCTAATTAATTACAGACTGTGTTATCAATCATTACTAAACTGCAGGCCCAAAGAATCCGTTCCTATTGGTACAGTACATAAAAGTATACTTACTTACTCATGGAGCTGAGCCCTTCAGGAGGAGCCCCCAATTCTGCAGCTACTCAAGAATTTCCCAGCATTTTATGGAACCCGAAGGTTAATTACCGTGTTCACAAGAGTCCTCCACTGGTCCCTATCCTGAGCCAGATCTAGCCAATCCACACCATCCCATCCCATCTCTCCAAGATCCATTCGAATATTGTCCACCCACCTACGCCTTGGTCTTCCCTGTGGCTCTTTCCTTCTGGCTTTCCCACCAATATCCTATATGCATTCCTCGTCTCCCCATTCGTGCTACATGACCTTCCCACCTCATCCTCCTCGACTTGATCATTCTAATTATACTTGGAGAAGAGTACAAGTTATGAAGCTCCTCATTATGCAGTTTTCTCCAACCTCCTGTGACTTCAGCTCTCTTCGGTCCAAATATTCTCCTCAATACCCTCTTCTCAAACGCCCTCAGTCTATGTTCCTCCCTTAATGTCACAGACCAAGTTTCACACCCATACAGAACCACAGGCAAAATTATACTTTTGTATATTCTAATTTTTATGTTTTTGGACAACAGACGAGAAGACAAAAGTTTCTGGACTGAATGGTAGCAAGCATTACCCGAGTTCAATCGCCTCTTAATTTCCCCCTTAAACAGGTTTCGATCTGTTATCGTTGTTCCCAAATATCTGAACTGTGCCACATTTTCAAAACTTCTGTTTCCTGTCTTTATGTGATGATTTTGCCCTGCATTTTGGTGACGAGACAGTAACATGTGCTTAGTTTTCTCTGTGTTTACTTCTAGACCAACCTCTTTACTTGCGTCAATTAAAGTTTGTGTGTTTTTCTTTATGGTATCTACATTATCACCCAGCAGATTCACATCATCGGTGTAGGCCAACAGCTGATGTGTCCCGTTTAATTTCGGTCCCACGTAGTTTCCCTGGACCTTCCGCATTGCATATTCTAAGGGAAAGTTGGAAAGGAGTGGCGATAAAGCATCTCCTTGCTTTAGACCATTCTGGATAGGAAATTTAACAGACAAATGTTTACGTACACGGACTTTACTATACGTTTCTTTTAAACACATTTTAATCACCCTAACTAGTTTCATGCCGGTCACGGTAGCCGAGCGGTCTAAGGCATGTACTGTCTTCGCTCGCTTGGAAACCGGGATCGTGGGTTCGAATCCCACTCAGGGCATGGATGTTTATTTTGTGTGTGTGCGTTTTTCTGTGTTTGTGTACAGGTAGAGGCCTTGCGACGAGCTAATCACCTGCCCAAGGAGTCCTACCGAATGTGTAAGATTTAGAAAAACCGAAGTGAAGGGAGAAGTCAATGTAGGTAGGCCTAGGCCCACTGGGGCTGTAGTGCAAGGAAAAAAAAACTAGTTTCAAGGGTATCCCAAACTCTATTAGAATATTGTACAATACTTTCCTCCTAACTGAATCATAGGCTCTCTTGAAGTCTATGAATAGCTGATGTACTGTCTNCCTGCTTGAATAAATTCGGCAGGAATTTGATCAATACCTGGCGATTTATACCGTTCCAAGTTTGCAAAGCACTTTCAACCTCAAAAGGGCTAGGATCAGGTATTAACGGGTCTGCTGTATGGATTTCTGTCTGCCTAACACCCGTCACTAAGTTACTGCTAAGTTGGTAACCCCTCTTAAAGTCATGTATTCCTCTATACAGGTCTCTAATGTTCTTGTTCTTACTGTTCATTGCAAGCTCATCAATTTTGTCTTTCAGATATTCCCTCTTTTTGTTCCTGAAATGCCTGCTGGTTTCACGTCTTATATTGTTCCGATTATCCCCATTTAACTCGCTTGGATCCTGTAACCATTGTAATTTGTCCTGCTTTCTTTGATCTAACAATTTTGAGCATCCTTCATCGAACCATGGCTTATGTTTCTTCGGTTCATAATAACCTAAACTCTTTTGGCAGACATTTTTATATTCTCTCTAATAGTTTCCCAAGTATATACGTATACACTTTTTACAAGTACCTTAATATTAAGAAATAATATATTTCAAGAATTAATAAATCGACTATAAATATTTTAGTTATATTTATAAATTATTGAATACTTTTATGTGTATAAATATATACGTATATATACTGCTTGCACCTGGATGACAAGACCAATAGGCGTGCAAACTGGTAACGATTGACAACAGTCTATAATTAATTAGGAACCCCTGGTGATGGTCGAAAGACCGAAACATGTAGCATGGTAATGCTTCAATCAACACTAGTCTTAAAAAGAAAGCTGTATTGACTGTATATTATATTATATTATATGAGTATGAAGCTAAATTTTTGTATAGTAACAATTATTTGCAGAGTATAAAATTACTATGTAATAATATTTTAATGAGAGAGAAAATGGTAAATTAGATTTGAGATTCTCACAGCGCTGACCATGAAGAATGTAGTTTTTAGAGTCGTAACGCCGTGAATTTCGGAGAAAGCCCGACGTTTCGGAGGAAGATATTGCCTCCAAATTAAGGTTTCAAGATTAACTAAACAAACAGCCAGCTGGGTGCCGTAGGGTTCTTCCCACACCATGCGGCGTCACAAGGTAGAAATCCGTAATTTCATTGCAGCTGTGTGGAACATTCTCTTGTAATGACGATAGCTGATGAAGCATTCATGACGGGGGTTTCTGAGTTTTTGGACTTTGTCCTTCTTCCGGTATTCTAAAGGACTAAAGGTCACAACGTTTCGGAAATTTGACTTGTTGCCGTCCTCGGGTGACAGGGTGGGAGACAGCTATTCTGTTGGTCCCGTTAGAAAGCGCTAACCTCATTCACTGGGCATTTAGAATCTACTTAATCATAACATATAAAGGTTTATACTACAGATATTTATAAAAGTAACAATAGCAAAATTAAATTCTTTAAGACATAAACCTGTAATTGTTATGACAAAACTGAAGATTCTTACCTCCTTTGCATGGGTCTAAGTCAATATCATCCGAGATGCGACTAGGGAACCGCGAGTTGACGAGTTCATCAATCGTAAATCTCACTGCGCGCTGAGGATGCCTCTCTGTCACATTATTTCCTGAAGAAGTCGATGAGGCCTCCGCCGGTACAATGATAGCAACCACAGTGAGACACAGGAGAGCCTTGGAAGGTGCCAAGACCGAGCAGGCAAGGAAGAACCTCACTCCAAAAGGGGCCTGAGAGGTCACTTTGAACGTCTTTCTTGACATCTTCACCGACATTCTCTGACGCTTCGTCTCGATGAAAATTGTTTCAGTCTCTCGAAGTAGAGATATGTGTGACACGCAACAATAAAAATTATTCAAAATATGTTCCTACATAAATATCATACTTTAACGACACGATTGCATCACATTCAGATTTTCATCAATGATTCTGCCTTGAAATGATCCCATAAAACAAATGGTTTCTCTCACCATGCGCAGTAGCGTTTTTACGATCTTTATAAGAAGGCGACATACAAATATTACTCTTGTGTAATGTCAGATCCTTACTATGTAGAAGTTTCTCGTGACAATCAGCATGCGAATAATTTGCGGAAGGATTTCTGTATTGGAACAGAACATGTCAATTTCAGCTCTACATAAAAAGTTTGTGCGCTACAGAACACATTTCATATTCTGAAACTGGCAGAGAATAATAAAAAAACTAACTCTGTAGCTTTAGTCCGCAAGCGAACTACACTGACCGAGCGACCGCCGCTTGTAGACGAAGTTAGTGCCAACTTTAGAGAATAATAATTATTCTAATCTAATCTACATTAAATTAAATTGGAATATGAGAAATTATATTCTACAATAATCTTTAAAAAGAACTGAACTACATTAAGCACACATGTATTATATTTTCATAACGATATTCCTAAACTAATATTTTGAAAATATTATTTCGGTTGCTATCTCAAACCGTTTTTAAGAAAATAATATGAATAGGGAAACCTAACCTTAAAATATTGCTTGTTTATCCTTTCATTTTTCTTTGTATCTTTCGGTAAAATTTTCGAACAAAGTTAACTTGAAACGTTACGCGATTTATAGTTTTATGCTCAAATTAAATTTAATTAAAAGAAAATAAACTTTTATACTGAGACAACTTTTGTTACATAATTTCACGGGACACTGTGCTTTATAAATCTAATGACCAAATTTGTATATCTCTGTTTCATCTTTCCATGATAATCACTAATATTTCTGTTTATTCTTGCTTTAACCAAAGTCGGAATTGTACCGAAACGAGCTTCTGCTATGAAGCCGCGTGATCCTAACTTTTATAAATATACCATAGGCATGGTCATGCACGAGTGTCTTCTTTACAAATTAAACCTTTTTTTCAGAATTTTCCAGTGAAATATTAGTTACAGCTCTGGTAAAAAAAATCACGTGTTTTCTTTTAAAGGGCTTCTGGAATATCGAATTATGCACCAAAATTTAAAGCATCTTTGTTAAAATAATGATAAGTTTAATTATTAAATACAATTCTATTCAATTAAATTCCACATTCGAATTCAGACTCTATTTTCGATACACAATTTAACAGCCTTCCAAATAACAACACGCACATAAATTTCACTGATATATACGAAGGCTTCTTCTGAAGCTAAACGCAGAATTACAGAAAGAAGATGTCGGTCACTTGTCACACCGCGCAGTGCTGTTCAACTGATATGCTTTGCATGACGACGGAAAATGTGGACCGAGTGACTTCACGTACTTTACCCTAAGCCTCCTCAAGTCCTCACTCGGTTACAGCCAACCGGCCCGCCTGAAACCTTCTGCCTGTCTATTTCTCTGCCTGCTTTTGACTCAGCAGCTACCCTTTCACCCCACCCCTTGGCCGACACTCGCGTCAGCGCACAACTCTGCTTTGTGCTACCCTCTCTAACATTTAATTTCATATTATGCACAAGGGCAGTAAAGATGGTAAAGTTGTCCCTGTGCTTAACTAATTAAGCATTGCGCACATGAAGGTGTATGGGGGAGTGGATGTATAGATACACATCTTGTTGACCTCGGCCTTAGTCGGAAGTGAGTCGTCAGCTTCACGCCCCTGTCGCTTTACCACAGGAGAAAAAGCCACCGGTACCCACTGGATAGAAGGTTGGCCAGAACCATTCTGGACTACGAGGAGCAGAGAAAATTCTTGACCTACCGGGACTCGAACTTCGACCACGTGGTCGCCCAATCCGTAGCCAGTCGCTATACCGACTACGCAATCCCGGCTCCTGATTTTTATTCTTTTCCTAGTATAATTAGAAAGTCATTAGTGAAAAAGGATACGATGGTCAGGGCATGTAGTATGCAAGGGGCCAAGAGGAATGCATATCGGACTTTTGTGAGAAAACCAGAAGGAAAGGGACCACCAAGAAAAACTAGACGAGACTAGATAATATTAAAATGGATTTTAAATTGAGTTAGTTAATACCAGTTGAATTTTCAACGGGGGAAGTTTCTTCATTTCTTATACTATACAAACTTGTGTTACTTCATCTCCTTTCTCGCCCAAACTTTTAACTTGCTCCCGCCCTATCATTACTGCGCACCCCTTCTTAAACAGGTTTGATTTGAGGTTCTATCGGCGGTGACTATGAAGACTTTGGTCTTCTAGGCTGTAACACCGTGTAGTTGGGAGAGCACGTCGCCTCCATTTTCAGGGTCGAAGATTAAGTGGAGCAAGAAACCAACTTTTCTTGCCACCTGCTTCTGCTGGTTGCTTGCTTGGCTCACTCTTAAGCCCTGAAGATAGAGGTATATGATCTTCCGAAATGTCAGACGGTCTTCGACCTACGCGGTTCTAAAATCCAGAAGCCGGTACTATCTATTAGAACACTTTAGGTATATATCTTTCAATGCAGGAGAGTAAAAATGTAAAGGATCAGCCAAGCCATATTCTACGTCATTCCGATGTTGTCTCCAAGGTCCACTTCCTGTGTAAACGAAAGTAAACACACATTCTGTAATTATAAAAGTCTATGAAGTGCCGATCCATCCGCTATGAGACTCTGTGGACAGCGTATATGCAAGCCGTCATGTGGCACCTCTGGCGATATTCCCTCGAATTCGTTGCTAATATGGCGTACTTAAAGATGCACGCACGCATATNTATTGTTACTGGGGTGGGACTAAGTCCCTTGTACTGCGGCCACATCTGGCTTACTGTACCAGCCTCAGATGCTAGGTGAGGTTAATTGTGGAGTAATTGGTGGAATGAAGATGGGCAAGGGAAACCAGAACCGGGATCGAACCCAGGCCGCCGCGGTGGGAAGCCAGCGACTAACCCTTGAACTATGGCGTGGCCCCCGCCGCGACCCTAGCTATGCAATTGTGCGGTAAACACGCCCAACAGAACGCGGGACAATAGAAGACGGGGTTTCTGCGTGGCGTGCACAAAGTGGTATAAGAGAGAGATCTGAAACTGGCAGTGGTCGAGTCGAGGAGAATCGAGTTTTGAGGCACCGGGATGCCGGGGTATGAGCTTGGGAGCAGAGGAATTGAACTGAGTCGAGTCTTCGGGAACTGGTAGCTGCAGTATAATACACGTAGTAAGAAGTGAGTTACATTGTGATAGGAAGACTCCATTTGTGATTTGAAGTGACAGTGAGACTATTATTAATCCGTTGCCAGGATACGATTAGTGAAGACTGAGAACCCTAGTGGGTGTGCAACGGTGAATTGTAAAAGGTGTAGATCGGCTATAGCGCTGTAATGCCTGTAGTCCCGAGTTGTGTGAATGTATAAGGTGCAAGAAACGCTATCATCCAACCCAGAACTCGTCTTATAAGTTAAGGATAACCATAAATCGTGACAATATTTGCTCATTCCTATCCTCGATGGACTCCTGTTGGTTTAGTTAGTTATTGGAGAGGGTGGGTTTCCCCATGCACTGAGACCTGTATTGGTCCATTGTGCTTCCCTCTATGATTTCTACCAGCCTCTATACCCTACCGGTACTGGTGCTTACCATCAGTCCCGCCCAGCCAGCGAGACCGGCTCTACTAGCTGAGAGGTATCTATAATGCTTCCCCCATCTACCAGAGGTATTAGAGACTGCTGTTGGGCGGGAAACGTCCGTAATTTGGCTCAGTGACCTCCTTTGGGGATATGAGGTTCTTTTACGTGCCGTAAAGCTACAACACGGGACCCACGGCTTAAAGTCCCTCCCGGAGGACTTGTTCCCTGAATTTTTCCGCCATTAAAATTTGACGACCTCCGCCGGGTATTTGAACCCGCGTACTACGAGTCATGAGGTGGGAACGTTACCTCTAGACTACGGAGGCCGCTTCCTCCTGTTGGTTTTGTGGCGCTATTCCTTGTCCTACTAGACGGTCTTTACAATTGGACAGTTGTCCAGTTCATTCGAAATTTATACATGAATGAATGAATGAATGTATAAGGGGTGGGCCTTCTCGGCCCTTGCACCGCGACCTACAGTGATCTATTGTGCTTTACCTTTTGATTATCCCCTCAGCAATCCTATGTTCGAATCAAGCGCAGGATTTTCTACTTGGGGGCGTCGAAATAGTCACTTGGTTCCATAAAGTATTGACACAAGTGACGTAATCTTAAATAAGCTACAAATTTATACATATAATGATCTATAATTCCCAAGGGGTACAGCGGCCGGGGCGTGGAGATTCGTGGCGTGGTGCGTATATTTTAAGATGTATGCATGTTATTGTTGGATCTGTGGAGCAGCAGAGATACTTAGTTCCATAAGTCTCCGAAGATGGCAATCTTTTCAGCCCAAAAATAATTTTAATTGTATCCTTTGTCAGTACAACACTATTTCCACAAGATGGGGTTGCTGCCTAAGACGGCATGTTTCGACACATACGTGCCATCTTCACTTAACGTAGATAGTATATACGTGTCGAAACATGTTGTGTTAGACAGCCAACGCCATCTGATGGAAATAGTGTTGTGCTTGTAAAGAATACAGTAAATAGAATCTATAGTGATTCATGCAACAGAATGAAGCAAAATATGAGGTTGATATTTCGGCTTCAGACAATCCTTAACAAAACCCAGCATTACACGGAAGATTAAAGTGTTTTGATGAGTTACATTTTCTGGGATATAAAGCCGTATAGTCCGTTGAAAGTAAACCGACGTTTCGAAGGAATATGTCGCCTCCATCTTCAGCTTAGAAGAATAAGCCAAGCAAGAAACCAGCGTGAATCAGGTATCTAACTATATGGGATTATATCACAGAAGATATAATTCTTCATAAATATTCAAGACTCTTCTGAATTATAGCTACAATATTGAAAAGAATGGGGCAAGAGGTAGTGTAGTTAGCTGAGGCACAGACCGCGCCATACCTCAAGCGGTTAGACGCTGGCTTCCTACCGCGGCGGCCCGGGTTCGATCCCGGGTCTCGTCAAGTGGGATTTGTGGTGGAGAAAGTGGCGCTGGGGCAGGTTTTCTCCGAGTACTTCGGTTTCCCCTGCCAATCTTCATTCCACCAATTGCTCCACAATCACCCTCACCTGTCATCTGGGGCTGGTACAATAGGCCAGAAGTGGCCGAAGTACAAGGGACTTAGTCCCACCCCAATTGCAATAAAAAAATAGTTGAGACACTGTGCTACAAGCCGGAAGGTCGCGGGTTCCATTCCCAATGAGGTGATTGGAATATTAAACTGACCTAATCTCTCTATCCATACTATGGCCCTGGGGTCGAGTCAGCCTCTTACAGAAATGCATATCAGAAACCTTCCTGGGGCTAAAGGATGGTCGGCGCGTAAGATTGACACCTGTGAGCTGATAATCTAGAAAATGTTGGAGCCTCGACTTCTCACAACCCTCTGGATCTCCATGGCCTGTTATAGGGATAACTTTACCTTTTTTAATTGAAAAAAATATCTTCTCGCAACTTTTTCGACATAACAGGTAATAATAGGCAATGAAAATATTAGAGATTTCATTGGAAATAAATACCCAGACAACCTTGATTAATTAGGCAATTAGATACATGTACAGTTCTTCGAGTCCACTTTCCAGGGTCTCCTTGGTTTTCCTCCTACTCTTTGCCCTTTAGGTTTATAGCATCCTTTCCCTGTTAATTCTATCTACACAGTGGTTCCATCTCTTCCTAACAGACTCAATCGCTCTAAGCGCTTCTCGAAATGACAATAGAGGCTTAGCCGGCCATGAAATTTCCAAAATTTTATGGAATCTAAAGTAAAGGAAAACAAAGGGTAAAGCTGTCCTTTGTCGTGAGGATCGAACCCTTATCCTTTTGAGTTGCATTGATATTTCCCTATAATAGAATATGTATAAACTTCTAACGACAATGTTCACAGGTAGGCCGCACCTGGCACCTTGGTCTTCACTGTAGTGCATGCAAGTGTAAGAAAATGCTAAATTTAAGATGTGCTAATGCACTTGGTGTAATAGCGGATTTCCTGACACACACGCATAGCAGGTTATTCTCAAGTATAGCAACATCTGTATTTGCTGATGGGGGGAACAGGTACTTGACTTATATTAACAGAAGGGAGAAATGTTTCATCTCTCCAAGTAATTAAACTATTTCCGGTGATGCGTGTATGCCTTGGATTCTGTTATTATTTAGGTATGAGGGGATAGCTTGCCCTCCCTAAGACAGCTGATGACATCATGCATGGATGGACTTTGAACACACGCATCATGCCACCTGTGTAAACATCACCGCTACTCGCCGCAGACTGATTATATTATAACTTGGGTAGCGCAGTAGGAGAGACATCCTTATTATTACAGTAGTGCCAGCAGTAGGAAGACGGGAGTCGAGTCTCATCTTGGTACACCAAAAACGGCATGTAGTCAACAAAAGATACAATAAACTAATAGTTGTCTATCCTATCTTCTGTGTTAGAGGACATTGAACATCTTCCACCTACGTCGATTGACTTCACCCTCTTCCTAATTCACAACCATAGTACTCGTCAAGGATACACCGCTCTCGACGAACCCATTAATAAAATTGCTGTAAGATTGTTGGCGGCTGGATCAGCCTCGCTATCCAGCCCAGAGCAACACTTATAACATGGTGGCAGCGCGGTGGGATTGTGCTAAACAAGTTGATCAACTTGGCGACTACCTGAACTGTTATGAATCACATCAAAAGGCCTGATCACCCTTGAGATAAAGGATTGAGAAGTTAACACCTGAAGGAGAAGAAGATCTTCGAGGAGAACTTCATCTTAATTCAATCAACGGAAGATTCTGAGCTAGTAGACTGGAGCGGGCTAGACTCGTTCTTTATTTCGCTGGTCCAGAGTTCGAGTCACCACTCCAGGGAGAACGTTCAACAGTATCCAGTGTCCGTTGGCTTCCGTCAACGCAGTGGGGACGCCGAGGCAAGAACCACTGGCCGTGCGGTTGCAACTCTTGTCGCAAGACTCCGGCACCCTGAGGGGAGGCGTGAGGAATTATTGCCCATCACTACCGGACGAACAACAAGGCTTCGGACACCCTTCTACTCTTACAGGTTAGTCAAGGCCCAAATCCTTAAGTTGTCAATGGTTGAAGACAGTGGTTTATTAACAAGTTGTTGAAGAATTGTCTACGTTAAATAGAGCCATGGCTGATGGGCAGGTTAGACAGGTAATGCGTGAGGCTACAGAAGCCAAGCGTATTGGTGAATAAGCAACATTACAGTAGATGAAGCTACTTATAGGAATCCTAAGAGAACCAATTGGGATTAATAAAGAGCTGAGTGGGCTTAGAACCAAAAGAAGAAGGCTGTTTAATACAGCTAAAAGAACAGGACAGTGGGGCATCTACAAGGAAAAAAAAATCTACGAGGAAGCCCTTACCTCTTACAACAAAGGAATAAGGAAAGCCAAGCCATCCTCATGGAAGAGGCACTGCCAGGAAAACAGTGATTTACCGGGCGGTGCCAGACTCATGAGAATCATGGCAAAAACAGGCGACCAATAAGGTTAACAGGATTAAGCTGCCTAATGGGCAGTATACTGAAACAGGAAGGGAGAATGAATTATTCAGGGTTCACTTTCTTGATTCAAAACTGATTGATAATTTGCACGATGGACAAGGACAGCAAAACCTGGGCACCTGCCAAAGCAAGACGAACATGGTAGACTGGAACCTGGCCAAAGTCATAACTAACCAATCAAAAATCAGATGGTCACTGAATACCTTTAGACCATTTAAGTCAGCGGGAACAGGTGGAATTGTACCGGCACTCTTGCAGCATGGGGCAGAACCCTTAGTTCCACACATATGCTGCATATATAGAGCCTGCATGGCATATGGTTTTATCCCCAAGGCATGGAGGCAAGTTAAGGTGACGTTTATCCCAAAGCCCGGGAAACTTGATTATACTGAGACTAAGGCTTATCGTCCTATCAGCCTGTCGTCTTTCCTGTTGAAAACGATGGAGAAAATGGTGGATAGGCATATCAGGGACGGGGCTATGAGGACATATCCTCTACATCGAGAGCAGCATGCCTACCAAACAGGTAAATCTACCGAAAGCGCACTACATAATGTGGTAACACGCATAGGAAGTGCGATTGAAGACCAGGATTTCTTGACATAGAGGGAACTTTCGATTGAAACTCATTTGATATAATGAAACAGGCCGCTGGAAAGCATGGCATAGAGCCTGCAATATGCAGGTGGATCAGTGCTATGCTGCAAAGCAGGGGGGCGTGTTCTTGCCTCTGCTGTGGAGCCTTGTCGTTGACGATCTCCTGTGGGGACTTAATGAAGATGAGTATTATACGGTACGATATGCTGATGACATAGCAATCCCCATAAACGGAAAATTCCTTTCGACAGTATCAGAGCGTCTTCAAACAGCTCTGTACATGGTCCAACGATGGTGTGAAATAACAAGTCTTTCCCTCAGTCCCAATAAGACGGTAATTATACCGTTTACTAGGAAGAGAAATATAAAGGGCCTTAAGGAACCGACCCTCTTCAGTAAGATAATCCAGCTCTCCAGAGTTGTCAAGTACCTCGGTCTAGTATTAGATAACGGACTGACATGGAAAAATCAGCTGGACAAGGTCATCAATAAAGTCTACAAGGCTTTTTGGACATGTAGAAGCATGTTTGGTAAAACTTGGGGACTGCAGCCGCACGTTGTACATTGGATATACACTGCAGTTGTAAGACCCGTAATTACATACGGCGCCACAGCATGGTGGCCCAGGGTTAAACTCAAGACAAGCAAGGCAGAACTCAGCAAATTGCAAAGGTTGGCTTGCTTGGGTATCAAAAAAGCAATTCAAACATCTCTAACAGCTGCACTGGAGACACTCCTTGGGCTCCCCCCAGTGCATCTACAGTTGGAGGCAGAGGCCAGGGCAGGAATCTACCGTCTCCAGCGCAGTGATCAATGGAAATATAAATCCAATAGTTTCAGACATGCATACATAACTCAGGACATGAAAAAAGAATCCATATTACAAATGGGGTCTGACAAAATGATACTGAGACATATGAAAAACACCTCACAGTCAGATTTCCTGACAGGAGTGAATGGGAAGACGGGTTTCGGCCCGATAGAAAAGGGGGACTGATCTGGTATACAGATTGTTCCAAGATGAACAAGGGCACTAGAGCTGGTGTGTTCTGCTATGGCACGAGGCGTAAACTTTGTTTCAGCCTTGGGCAGTTCACGACAGCATTCCAGGCAGAAGTATATACCATTAAGCAAGTATTATGGAGAATCTAGATATGAGGTACAGAAACAGGAACATCTACGTTCTATCTGACAGCAAAGCTGCACGTAAAGCGCTTGACAAACGCCAGATTAACTCACAATTGGTCTTGGATTGCCATCAAACTCTCATGGAACTGGCAAAATATAACAGGGTACAACTAATATATTTGCCGGGTTATGAGAGTATTGCTGGAAACGAAACAGGAGACCAATTGGCTAAGATTTGAGCTGAACATCCGTTCGTAGGACCTCAACCAGCCTGTGGCATCTCTATAGGAGTTGCCAGAAAGGCAATCAGGGACTGGACAAACATGAAACAAGAAGTACTGGAGATCCTTGACTAGACTCAGGCAAGCAAAGGGACTCATACGAGGACCCTCTACTAAAAGAGCGAAGGAACTGTTGAAGTTAAACAGGAACCAGCTACGATGGGTGGTGGGACTACTTAAAGGACACCTCTTCAAACTGGGACTAAGTGATAGTCCCACTTGTGAGAGGTGTCAAGAAGAAAATGAAACAGTCACACGTACCCTGTGCGAATGTAATATCTTAGCTTATTTAGGATTGCGTCAGTTGGGTCAATATTTTATGGAATCAAGTGACTATTTCGACGTCCCTACGTACAAAATTCTACGCTTCATTTGAAGTGCAGGATTGTTGAGGGGATACTCAGAAGGGGAGGCACAACAGATCACTGTGGTCGCGGTGCAAAGTCCAAGAAGGCCCACCCCTTATACATTCATTCATTCATTCATTCAAGACCAGCTTCCTTTACAACGAATAGCAGAGATCGAGGTGTTGTCAGGCAGCAAGTCGCTAAACTAATTAATTCCCGTGACAACATTAAAGAACCGAGGAACTGTTCGACATGGCGACTTCTATCCCGGCCCCGTGGCAGTTATAAAAGAGAGTTGATTCGTGAATTATAGTAGTAGATTAAATAACAAAATTATGCAGGTAACAAGCGGAAGTCATACAAAATCATGATAACGAATATGTTCGTAATATTGGACAAGGTGAACCCCGACATAAAACGTATAAGAGGCTTAAACTTGGCGGCGGTGAAGCATACGACTAGACGTTACTAGACTGCCGTTGTAGTGGAAGCTACTAGAAATAGGGCATAATCTGCTGTACTGAGCCTGGACTGGCAAAGGCCTTCTATACATTTTATATACATTTATTAACATGAATAAAGCAGTCTTCTGGGATTTGGCACCGTGTATATGTGGTNACATGTTTAATATGCAAACTGAAAATATCTTTACATTATGACAAACGACTTACTACTGCAGACAATGACTCTGACAAAAGACAGACCTGTCCTCTAGCCAGAGAGGGTGCCCCACAAAATAAGACCGAAACTGTCACACAGTAATAAATATCTGGTCATAATCCCCAGATTGGGCTCGACATCAAGACTGAATGACTAATTGAACGCCAGTTGCAATGTGACTTTGACTTGAATTCGAGTAGTATAGATTCAGAAAGAGTCAGAGATCTGTCCGAGGTCAGTGAGAGATTCGTCAGACAGACTTTTATCAGAAGGAGTTCAATGTGTTAGTTGTTCTAATCAACTGTAATTGTAAAGAAGTGCCAATAAGCCCAATCACAGAATCCAGAACACATTATTATTAGTCACTCAAACCTCTTACACGTGAGAATACGTTACCGAATAGGAACCATGAATGCTAACTACCCAACCGAGCAATGTACAAACAAAGAAACATGTACATCTCTAGGAAGTATATTAATATTTGTACTCAGAGATTTCATTGGTGTGTTCCGGGCACAACCCTTTAACAATTACACACAAAGTAACATATTTGTCTCGGATTGTCAGGTAATGCCATTTCAGTAAGCAGTACAGACGCTGAGTGGCTTGCTCACTAATTTGGCCGAGTGCTTCCCTGGTTCTGCAGCTCGAAGCATGGAGCATCATCAAAGAATACTTCATACCTGTTTGAACGTGCGTGTGTCAGCTCTTCAAGCGAGCTACGGCTCTTGGGGCCCTCCAGTGTAATTCGGCTATTACGTTTCGCGGATTCGTTGATTGAGGAGAGCGTTTTCCTGAAACACTTTGCAATATTACTTTCATTTCTCGAAACATTAAAATTAACTGGCTGCAAAAATATTCGATCCTAGTCAAGAAAGTCGTACTTGAGAATGGAGCGAGTCTTAAGCAAGTCATTTACTGTGAGCTCTTATGAATTATTGTGATTAAGAGCGATTGTAAATGAAGGCGTCAATAAATCCAATCACCCACTCCAAACCCCGTTGTTACTGGTCATGGAGCCATAAACACCTAACAGTAGTACTTTTCTAAACAGAGAGGATAATAAATAAGGACTATTGCCGCAAGGATTCAGTTAAAATATCTCTTGTAGTGAGTCTCAAGACACTTGAAGTCAAGACGAAATGATTGCAGTAAACCGCAAGCCGTAAAGCAATTCTGACTTCGACTTTGAGTTGCGAGAAGTGAGAAGCTGGTAGCTGAGGCCGGGGACTGTTCGGGAACCAAGAGGAAGAGGAACGTCCGCTTTTGGAAGCCGCTACAAACCAACTGAAGACTGAGAAAACTTTCTGTGTGCCATAGTTACAGTGAATTTTGGGATGTGTAATTCAGCGAGACTGTCGTAGTTATTTGTACTTATAGTTACTTCCTGTAAGTGTTCAATTAATCCAGTTACCGATCGAAACCCCGCCCATAGTTACTCAACCATATGACAATATAACTTTTAATCCTTTAAAGCACAGTTATTACCAATACTTACCACCTGCTTTTACATTAAAACCTTTGAGTTTTGTCGGAGAGTGCATTTATGTGTTTCTTGTGATCCAGAATGAATATCGAATATTTCCCTACAGAAAATTAACTAGCTGGTCTTTGTAATGGAGGATGTTTGTATTTCTTCGTTGTGTTCAGGACATGAATTCGTAAATATTATTTGGATGGACTTCATAGATATGATGTAATGGAGAGGAAGTTAAAATTAACAGAGGAATGTCTACATAAGAATCAACCTATCCTTTATTCCTGGAATTTAAACTACTGCAATTTCTATTTTAATCTGGAAATATTGAAAAAATCGTACCGACTCTGCAATAGGAGTGAGAAGCTTCGAAAGGAAACGCCAACTTTCCCATTGTCTTTGTGTAATGACGGATCTCTGCTGCTGTATGGGCCTATTAACACTGGATCCAATTTTTGAAGGCCAATTTCTCTTATTTTTTTAAGGGTTTGCGAGAATTATTGCTTTATTATAACACAGTTCTGCTGGATATTATCCGTTATCTGAAATATGTATTATAAAGTATTGTGACATGTAGGTCCATTGCTAAGTAACGGCCAATAAAATACATTCTTTACAACAGAAGAGGTGTTTTCTATGTGGCTCGCACATATCCACTGCTGGGCAACGGATGTCTTCTATGAGTCCGCCTAGATATTATATAAGTGGTACAAAACCGAATCAGATCAGAGAAAGGGGAGGGAGAGGACGAGAATGGAAATGGAGCGAGTTAGTGGCAGTCAATTATTGTGAGCTGTCATAATTGATTGTGATTAAGAGAGACTATACAAGGTGTCAACAAATGCAATAATCCAATCCAGAGCCCGTTATCATCGGTCATGGAGGCATAAACACGTGACAGTGTGTTGCAGGACTTGCCTCCGCTCTCGTATTCAACTAATTGGTTAATTCTATGACAACAGTAATTTCTATAGGTTTCATTTTCTACGTCAATGACAAAGGTGGGGATCGATCCCACAACTCTTTGAATTCTAAACTCAGTTTTTATGTGTTCTAGAAATGAGCATCTTCCTTTACTGTTCAAACGGATAGTAATTTTATATCGATGGTCGCCACTAATACCAAAAATTAAACATATCAGTACTAGGAAAACAGGAGCCGGAACAGCACAGTCGGTTTAGCGACAGCCGAGGAATAGGCGCTCGAATCTCGGGATCTGTAAAAAAAAAAAAGTATATCTTCTCCACAGCGTCCAGACCGGCTCTAAGGCTCATCAATTCTCCTGTCCAAAGAATACCGGATTATCTTTCCCTTGGAGTAGAACGGCTGGAGCGTGAAGTTGTCAAACCATCTCCATGTAGTGCCGAGTTAAAGAATGGCGGATATTACCTTCACTTCCAATAAGTCATCAAAGTCTTGTGCGTTATTAGCAGGGCCCGATTTTGATGACATGTCATCTTTTTTTCCTTCTATCCTATTCGATGCCCGTAAGTATATAAATCCAGGAGATAAGCTGCTGGTTATAGAAATGTAACTATAATAGGTAATTTTTTGTCATTTTAAAGTTTTTAGGTCATTTTTTCGGTTTGGGGCAATTTCTCGGTAAATTTTGGACTTTTAAGGTTTTTTTTAGCCATTTCAGGGAATTTTACTACATATGTTTTCATAAATGTTAATAACATGCATGTCAAGTGTTCTTTATTTCTCTCCTGCCTCTACAAAGGCAGCCTGCAGCTTCACCCCAAGTACCTGCTAACACAGTGTGGAATAATAAGTTTTAATCCCGTCCTTTCCGTTCGTTTTGCGGGAAGTGCTCACATTATATATCATAAAACATTTTAAGCTGACAGCAGGGTAAGACAGCGGTGAGTCACACTGCTTCTCTTTCCAAGTTCTGTGCAAAGAAATTTGCTTAGTTACAAATATTTCTAGTCGGAGTTCCTCGCTTTTTATGACATATTGTTGCTCAATAAAACTCCGTCTGCCTTCAGTTTCTCCCCCTTGGCCGTACAGACACAGATACAGTTAACGAAAGTTCTCAGCATGAAAAGTTCAGTTCTATGTTGCACTAGAGCGATTCACTTTCTCACGCTGCCCAAAGCAAAGCCATCTAAATCGTGTCATTTAAAGCAGACTGTAGCTGAATTTGGAGATGATATATTTTCAACTGACGGTAACATTTTATACTGTAAGATGTGTGACACAAAATTAGCGACAGAAAAATGTTTCACGGTACAACAATATATCAGCCGCAACAAGCATATACGAGCAGTGCAAATTTGTAACAAAAAGAAATCTGTGCAAATATTACTGCAACAATGTTCATTTGTAGGCGGAAATAAGTCATCGGATTTTTTCGCAGATCTGTGCGATGCTCTGGTATCCGCAAATATTCCGCTTTGGGCTCTGAAAAAGAAAAAAAAAAACTAAATAATTTTCTGGAAGTGGATTGCGGTCGTTCTATCCCGGATGAATCCAACCTTTCCATGTGCTATAACAATATTCTGGAACTGAAGCATGCGAAGATTTTCGTTTATATTGACGAGACCTGCGATACGGAGGCTCGCTACGTGGCAAACGTCATCATTGGAAACTTAGAAATTGATGGACCAGGTGAAGTGTTTCTGCTACCGAGTGAGGTGCTAGAATCCGTTAATCATTCCACAATTTGTAAACTCTTTGACAGGCCGATGATTTTACTGTAGACAGAGGGTATACGACATGGCGTCGTCTTGTCTTTTATGACCGATGCGGCCCCATATATAAGGGGCAGTCAAATGAAAGCCGGTCACCTCGCATAACTCACACGGCGCGCAAGTTAGTAACACTGTAATTTGCTTACGGTACGAACATCTGGTGAGGACTCTGGAAAGCACAGTGACAACGTGCTATTGCACACTAGTCGTTTGTTTATTGTGCTGGAACTAAGGTTAGCGCTACGTGTGGTCGTCCAACATCAGTAATGCAGACGGGTAAAGAACAGCGAAGTGCAGTGCGCTTTTTGTCTGCTGAAGGAGTAGGAGGACGAGAAATTCATCGTCGCATGTCTGTTGTTTACGGCGAACACAGCATGTCGCGTTCGCGTGTGCTGGCGTGGCATAAAGGATTCCGAGAGGGACGTGTGTCACTGCGAGATGATGCTCGCCCAGGACAGGCTCATCGTGTCATCACTCCTGATGTTATTGCTGTGTTGGATGGTCATATCCGGGCAAAACGAGGGATCACTGTGGAAGAAATGTCTTGATGGGAATAAGTCACGGTTCCATACACCCCACTGTGACAAAACACCTGCTGTACCGCAAAATCTGCGCACAGTGGATTCCACATCAACTCACAGAGGAACAGAAGACTCAGAGAATGGCTGCATCACTGGGTCACTTGCAACGATACCATGAGGAAACTGGTGCACCTTACCTGCCTAGCACATGCACTGCATATAGTGACGGAGGAAGTGAGATCAAGATTTCCTCAAGTGGATGCTCTCGTGTCGTTGACGAAGAAGATTTTCGTCAAGGCTCCAGCTCGTAAAGTGCAGTTTAAACCTATGGCTCCTGGTGTTCCCCTGCCCCCCGTACCCATCATCACAAGGCGGGGAACGTGGATCGATGCTACAATTTACCATTGCTATCGTTTTCAGGTAGTAAAAGACATTGTAGATTCAATGAAGACAGAAGATGCAGGGGCAATTGAAGCTGCTAAGGAACATTTCTCGTGCAGCGAAATGGAAGGACAGCTGGCCTTCATAAAGGCAATTTTCAGTTCTCTGACAATAGGCGTTTACTCACCTTCGAGAATCTCCGCATATTGACTGTCATCTATTGTAACTCTGAATGCGGTTACATTTAAATATCGGAATATACAGTATATACCGTATATGTACACTTGATAAGCGTTCCAACGCGGTAGGAAAAAATCGTATTAAAACATTTAGCTTCAAATACAATCATATATTGGTTAATTTTGAATATAAAAACGAGGACGAACTTAAAAGAACAACGTAGCGGCCTCCGTAGTCTAAAGGTAACGTTCCCACCTCATGACTCGTAGTACGTGGGTTCAAATACCCGGCGGAGGTCGTCGAATTTTTAAGGGCAGAAAAATTCAGGGAACAAGTCCTCCGGGAGGGACTTTAAGCCGTGGGTCCCGTGTCGTAGCTTTACGGCACGTAAAAGAACCTCATATCTCCAAAGGAGGTAACTGAACCAAATTACGGACGTTTCCCGCCCAACAGCAGTCTCTAATACCTCTGGTAGATGGGGGAAGCATTATACTCGTAGATACCTCTCAGCTAGTAGAGCCGGTCTCGCTGGCTGGGCGGGACTGATGGTAAGCACCAGTACCGGTAGGATATAGAGGCTGGTAGAAATCATAGAGGGAAGCACAATGGACCAATACAGGTCTAAGTGCATGGGGAAACCCACCCTCTTCAATAACTAACTAACTAACTAACTAAAAGAATAACGTTGAGTTCACAGTGTTAATAAAGACCAAAAATACATTTTAAAACAATTAGTAGATTTTTCATGACATTATACATTTTTAGGTCGTCTTTTAACTTTTAGATAATTTTTTCTGGTTTTCGGTCATTTCTATATGTAATTTTTCTGGATTTTCGGCCATTTTATAGGTAATTTTTCTGGATCTTTCGATCATTTTAAAAATATTTTTAGGTCATCAAAATCCGTGCCCTGGTAAGTAGTTAAGCACAGGGACAAATTTATCTTACAACAAAAATAAAACACAAAAATGGATGTAAATCCAACCCTACAAAAAACGTGCATGTAAAATATTCATCAGAAAATGAATATTATGAAGTACGAGTATAATTAATTCTTATAGTTCGACGAAATCGCTTTACCATTGATTACTGTACGTTAAAATTAGTTCAATTCCCCTGCCAGCACTCTATTTATATCGACATGAGGGCGGGAAGCGAGAGACGAGAAGCCCTGACCCATCCCTACGGCTCAAACAGTGGCGGACTGGCATGTGACGGAGGTGAAGTCTATCAAGTGCCACTAAAATCCAGGGGCGGTCTGGTTTCCTACGTTACGTGTCTGGCTTACAAACACACTGTTCCTATGATAAAGCCAGTTGTAAAATTGTTCTTGCATTCGAAAGTAGTGCAATGGAGTGGTCTAGGAAGAGTGGCGTTAAAGTTCATGGCACAATTTCTAGACCTCGATATCAATTGGAGTGAGTGGTTAGATACTTTTGGCCCAAACACCTATTCGATAAGTGATGTAAATATAATCACTGCTCCTAAGCTAGCCCAGGTCCTGTATGATGAATGCATGTTTAAAATGCGACTTAGTGTTCATAGCATGTTGTCTCCTGAACAGAATGAAGGGCAAAATCATAGCATAAACATAGCTAACAGACCATTTCAAAATGTGGCACAGTTTAAATATTTGGGAACGACAGTACTTACTTACTTACTTACTTACTTACTCATGGAGCTGAGCCCTTCTGGAGGAGCCGCCAATTCTGCAGCTACTCAAGAATTTCCCAGCATTTTATGGAACCCGAAGGTTCAGCTCCGTGTTCACAAGAGCCCTCCACTGGTTCCTATCCCGAGCCAGATCTATCCAATCCATACCATCCCATCCTATCTCTCTAAGATCCATTCTAATATTGTCCACCCACCTACTCCTTTGTCTTCCCTGTGGCTCTTTCCTTCTGGCTTTCCCACCAATATCCTATACGAATTCCTCTTCTCCCCCATTCGTGCTACATGACCTACCCACCCCATCCTCCTTGACTTGATCATTCTAATTATACTTGGAGAAGAGTACAAGTTATGAAGCTCCTCATTATGCAGTTTTCTCCAACCTCCTGTGACTTCATCTCTCTTTGGTCCAAATATTCTCCTCAACACCCTCTTCTCAAATGCCCTCAGTCTATGTTCCTCCCTTAATGTCACAGACCAAGTTTCACACCCATACAGAACCACAGGCAAAATTATACTTTTGTATATTCTAATTTTTATGTTTTTGGACAACAGACGAGAAGACAAAAGTTTCTGGACTGAATGGTAGCAAGCATTACCCGAGTTCAATCGCCTCTTAATTTCCCCCTTAAACAGGTTTCGATCTGTTATCGTTGTTCCCAAATATCTGAACTGTGCCACATTTTCAAAACTTCTGTTTCCTGTCTTTATGTGATGATTTTGCCCTGCATTTTGGTGACGAGACAGTAACATGTGCTTAGTTTTCTCTGTGTTTACTTCTACACCAACCTCATTACTTGCGTCAGTTAAAGTTTGTGTGTTTTTCTTTATGGTATCTACATTATCACCCAGCAGATTCACATCATCGGCATAGGCCAACAGCTGATGTGTCCCGTTTAATTTCAGTCCCACGTGGTTTCCCTGGACCTTCCTCATTGCATATTCTAAGGGAAAGTTGAAAAGGAGTGGCGATAAAGCATCTCCTTGTTTTAGACCATTCTGGATAGGAAATTTAACAGACAAATGTTTACGTACACGGACTTTACTATAAGTTTCTTTTAAACACATTTTAATCAACCTAACTAGTTTCATGGGTGTCCCAAACTCTATCAGAATACTGAACAATACTTCCCTCCTAACTGAATCATAGGCTTTCTTGAAGTCTATAAATAGCTGATGTACTGTCTCATCGTACTCCAATTTTTTCTCCAATATCTGACGAATGCAAAATATCTGATCTGTAGTTGATTTGTTTGGTCGAAACCCACACTGATGATCCCCAATAATTTAATCTATATATGGACTTAACCTTGAAAGAAGAATATTGGATAAAATTTTGTATGAAGTTGATAGCAGTGATATCCCCCGATAAATACTGCAGTCAGTCTTTTCACCCTTCTTGTGAACTGGCACAATAACAGATGCCTTCCACTGATGAGGCAATTTTTCCTTATGCCAAATAGAAGTAATTAGATTGTGGACCTTAGAACGTAATATTTCGCCTCCTGTTTGAATAAGTTCTGCCGGAATTTGATCACTACCTGGCGATTTATGCCGTTTCAATTTTGCAATAGCACTTTCAACCTCAAAAGGGCTAGGATCAGGTATTAACGGCTCAGCTGTAAGGATTTCGCCCCAGCAGGAGACTATACATTTTTCAATGGAAAGGGGAATGAAGATCATGAATTAGGTACATAGAACCGTATCAGCAGTTAAGAGGGTAGAATTCATTAGTGGTAGGATATCATATATAATACTAAAAGGTCGCTGGTGTGATATCATTGTTATGAATGTTCACGCCCCAACAGAAGATAAAATTGATGACATAAAGGATAGATTCTATGAAGAACTAGAACATGCATTTGATAAATTCCCAAAGTACCCTATGAAACTTTTGTTAAGAGATTTCAATGCCAAAGCAGGGAGGGAAGACATTTTCAAACCAACAATTGGGAATGAGAGTTTGCATGAGATTAGTAATGATAATGGAGTTAGAGTAGTGAACTTTGCCACATCAAAAAATCGTAATGTCAAAAGTACAAAGTTCCCACATCGTAACATCCATAAATTTACTTGGACATCTCCTGATGGGAAGATACACAATCAAATTGACCATATTTTGATAGAGAGGAGACGGCACTCAAGTATACTTGATGTCCAGTCATTCAGGGCAGCAGATTGTGATACTGACCATTACCTGGTGGTGGCAAAGGTTAGGGAAAGACTGGCAGTGAGCAAACAAACAACACACAGACTTCATATGGAGAAGTTCAGTCTCAAGAAATTAAATGAGGTAGAGGGTAAAGAGCAGTATTGTGTTGAAATCTCAAATAGGTTTGCGGCTTTTGAAAACTTGGACACTGAGGTGGGTGTTAATAAAACTTGAGAAACTATTAGAGAGAATATAAAAATGTTTGCCAAAGAGAGTCTAGGTTATTACGAACCGAAGTAGCATAAGCCATGGTTCGATGAAAAATGCTCAAAATTGGGAACGACAGTAACAAATAAAAATTCGATTCGGGAAGAAATTAAGAGGGGACTGAATTCGGGTAATGCTTGTTACCATTCGAACCAGAAACTTTCGCTTTTCGCCTGCTGTCAAAAAACGTTAAAATTAGGATATACAAACTATAATTTTGCCTGTGGTTTTTTATGGTTGTGAAATTTTGTCTCTGACATTAAGGGAGGAACACAGACTGAAAGTGTTTGAGAACAGGGTGCTGAGGAGAATATTTGGGCTGAAGAGAGCTGAAGTGACAGGAGGTTGGAGAAAACTGTATAATGAGGAGCTTCATACATTTTACGTATAATTGACAGGGCACATCGCACACGTACGGGAGAAGAAGACGAAATACAGGATTTTGGTGGGAAAGTCAGACGGAAAATTATCACTAGGAAGTCCTAGACATGGGTGGGAGAAGAATAATAAGTGGATCTTAGAGGAATAGGTATCAGTGGAAGGCTCCTGAGAACGCGGTAATGAACATTTAGTTTCTGTGTATCACTGGGAATTTGTTGAGCAGCTGAGAGATTCATGGCTTCACAAGACGGACTCAGCTCCCTGGAGATCATTAGTTACTTAGTTGTTTAGTTAGCAAGTTCACCAAGCACTTAGTTAGGTAGGAAAGAAGTGATCGGTCTCAAAGAATGTATTGGGGGACTGAGGAAAACACCCAGATTCTGTGTAAATATAACCAGCGTCAGCGGCAAGAATAGAACCCGATGCCTCGCGAATACGAAGCAGTGTTACTATGTTCTGTTCACCGCAGTCTCACCCCTGTTTTAGAATACATTTTTCTTCTTTCTGATATCGCACGAACGGGAGGGTATGGTCTCCCATAGTAGCCTACGTTGTCTATTGCTGTTCCGATATGAACATATCCTGAATACCATTCCTTAGGGTCCTATTTCAGTGGTTTATGACTGTCCCCTTCCTGTAATCTGTACTACCTCAGGCACTGATTCATACCCTCTGAAATGTTACTGTTATTAGTGATCCGTGGTTACAATATTGCAAGTACTATTAATACGATGGTATAGTCATCTCGAAATATTAACAGTCGTTGAGCGGGCCAAGAAATTACCTGGATTTAGGGAACCCAAAGCTGCATTTAGGGTCGTATTAAAAAGAGACGCGGCTACGGCACCACAATTTGAGTCCCATCCACAATTCCACATTCTCCTTCTATATCCCAATAAAATTTGAAAGATAAAGTTGCTCCTGTGCTTAATTGGTTAAGCACTATTCCATGAAGACATATGGGGAAATGGAGGTATAACTCCACTATTCTTGACCTCGGCATTAGTTGGAGATGAGTGGTCAGCATCAGGATTAGGCTGCTTTACGACACGGGAAAGAGCCAGTTTGATAGGAGGAAGGGTTGGCTCAAGAGCCGGTCTGGACGATGTGGAGAGGAGAAAAGTCTTGCCCCTACCGGGATTCTAACTTGACCGTCCAGCCCATAGCCTGTCGGTATACCGACTGAACTCGCCCGGCTCTTATGTACATGTACAATGAAATTATGTAATGGTGAAACGGAAGGTCTGATATTTGCAATTTTTTGTTACTATAGTAACGAGTTTTCAAGAGGTAACAAGTTACATGAATGCAAGTTTTGTAGTAGATCACGGACGAGCGATCAATTTCCTATTTCAATGTTTCGCGTCAAGCTACGCAGACGTGGCCAAAAGGGGATTAAACTGCACCGCAAATGAAGATACCAACATCTTAACCAAATTCCTAGAGGAGTTCAAGTCCATGTTTAATCAAATCATCCAACAGAACAGCATGGTGTTAACATGCTAACAACTGTCATCGCTAAAATCCATTAAATTCCTCAACATTGCTGAATGGAATGCCAAGGGCTTCTGCAACACAAAAATGAGGTAGAAATCTTCATTCGCCATAACCTCATAGACGTCATGCTAATTAGCGAAACACACTTCACAGACAGATCTTATTTCGAAATACCCCAATGCACGACATACTACACAAATCACCCTGACAACACGGCCCACGCTGGGACCGCTATACTAATCAAAAATACAATTCGACATCTTGAACTACCGAAGTATGAGAAAAATCATATGCAAGCCACAGTAATTCTGGTTAAAATGATGCCGTACGACCTAAAAATCGCTTCAGTATACTGCCCTCCTCGGTATAATATAAAGAAAGAACAATTCAGCGAATTCTTCCAGACGCTCCGACCAATATTCATAGCAGGAGGTGACTTGTACTGCAAGCACAATCTATGGGGCTCCTGCCTCACAACAACCAAAGGCAGAGAACTAGCAAACCTGATCCAGGAGAGAACTTACTCTATCCTGTCAACCGGCGCTCCAACTTACTGGCCCACCCATAACTCCAAAATTCCGGATCTCCTAGATTTTTTCATCACCGGAGGCATCTCCCCAGCATACATGCACACAGAAGCTAGCTATGATCTCTCTTCTGATCACTCGCCTATACTAGCAACAGTCAGCAGCCTCATCATTCACAAAAAACCTCCGATTGGGCTACATAACAAAAGAACTAATTGGGAACATTATCGCACCGAAATTGAAGAAAACATAAACCTAAAAGTAAGCCTCCAAAACCCAACTGAAGTGGATGACGTACTAACAAACTTAACAACTACTCTCACAAAGGCTGCTGAACAGGCAGCCCCCAAGCTGCAAATCCACAATCAAGCCTCAAATAATATCTCAATCGAGATAGAAAAAACTAATAGCAGTTAAAAGAAAAGCAAGAGTCAAATGGCACCGAACACACGCACCGCAAGACAAAACAGCTCTAAATAGAGCAAATAATCAGTTAAAAATTAAAATCAAAGAAGAAAAGGACAGATCATTTCACGATTATATCACCAGTCTTAATAGATTTGACAACACAATCTGAAAACTAATGAAACATCAAAGAAAACCTAAACATCAGGCACCCCCAATAAGAGATGAAACGGTACCCAACCCAAATTGGGCCAGAAGCGACGAGCAAAAGACAATGCTGTTGGCTCAACATCTTGCAAAGGTATTTACACCAAACGACACTGAAGTAGAAGAACAATTGTCAAATACCCCTGCGAACATACCGGGAATTAAAAAAATCACCACAAGGGAAGTACAAAAAGAAATAAACTACCTAAAACTACGTAAAACTCCAGGCATAGACCAAATTACCCCCAAAATGATAAAAGAATTGCCACAAAAAGCCGTACTGATAATTACTATCATCATCAATGCCATCTTTAGAATAAACTACTGGCCGAAACAACTAAAAACTGCTGAAATAATCCTAATCCACAAACCAGGCAAAGACCCAACCAAAGTTGATTCATACCGACCTATAAGCTTACTCCCAGTTATTGCCAAGCTCCTCGAAAAACTCCTGATTCAAAGAATAAGCAACGATCCCCACACAAAAGATTGGTTACCACGACATCAGTTTGGCTTTCGAGAACAACATTCAACTGTACAGCAAACACACAGAGTAGCCTATAGCATAAACCAAGCACTCGATCGTAAAGAATACTGTACCTCCGTATTCCTAGGTATAAAGCAGGCCTTCGATAAAGTCTGGCACAGAGGACTATTATATAAAATTAAACAGAATCTTCCCATCACTTATTTCAAATTGATGAAGTCCTATATCAACGACAGGGAATCCAGAGTAAGAATCAATCAAGCAATATCTACTAAGTTTACTATAAAATCTGGGGTACCGCAAGGCAGCGTAGTAGGACCGCTATTATACCTTCTCTATACGGCGGACCTACCAACCGATGAAAACACCACCACAGGAACCTTCGCAGATGATACAGTCATCGTAGCAACCCATGCAGATCCAGCAAAGGCCACCAGTAACCTACAAAACCATTTAAACCAAATACAAGTATGACTACACAAATGGAAAATTAAAATAAACGATATTATATTTGAGCATCCTGTTACACTCGCACAATATATGTAAGATAAACACAGTCTTAAGTGTTTAATTGTTACACTTAAGACGGTGTTTATCTTACATATAAAATAAACGAGACTAAATCTGTCCAAGTGAACTGCACGTTAAGGCGAGAGCATTGCCCACAAGTAAGACTGTATAATAACAATATCCCAAAGTCTCCAAGCGTTAAATATCTCGGAATCCATATGGATAGTAGACTCACTTGGAAAGACCACGTAATCAAAAAACGCAAACAGATAGACTTAAAAACCAAGGAGCTAAACTGGTTAATTGGAAGAAGATCCAACCTATCCATAGAAAACAAAGTCCTGCTTTATAAGACAATAATCAAACCAATCTGGGCTTACGGAATTGAGCTCTGGGGTTGTGCCAGCAAATCAAATATATCAATAATCCGAGAAGCCAATAAAAAATACGTCGAATTATAACAAATGCACCCTGGTATGTAAACAACCAAACGTTACATACAGATCTAAATATACCATACATCAAGGACGTCATCAGAGAAAAAAGTACCTCACACCACAAAAAACTAGCAAATCACCCAAACGACATACTACAGCCACTCGTTGAACCGCAGCACAATCCAAGACTCCGAAGACACTGGCCAGCTGACCTAAAAGAAAACTAATGAGGAACCTCCCAATGGGAAAGGGACTCACCACGTCATTAAAGAGCATCACAGCTCTTACGCCAGCAAACTAGCTTATAGAACTGTAGAACTGTAGCTTATGATTGCTTAATAAATAAATAAATAAAAAAATGTTTCGTGTCTGTTCTCCAAGTAAGACATTTATTCGTATTTCAATGGAGTTATGTGAATTGTAGTGTGTTATATAAAGGAGGATGTTTACGACTGACCAATTGTGCGTGTTATTCGTGGGAGATAGCGTTAAATATCGACCTCAACGTGTCGTTCGGTAACTTGCGGGATTGGAAAAGAATACGGGAGATAGCAGGGAAGTTAACTGGACGAGAACTTTTAAAATAAACGATAAGATTTTCTATTGAATTCTCTTCTGGTGTTGTACGAATATTTCTGTAAGTTTTCTATTTGAGAGGTTTTGAAATTGTGGTACCGGTACCCTTAAGGAGGCTAAACCAACTTTTCAAGGATACTAAAAATCCTCATTTTTAATATTCTCATTAACAACTTATGTGCCAACGTCATTTTATCTTGATTTGGCTCAGAATATGCTTGTGCATATTACAGACATACTTCACGAAAAACAGCAGTGTTAGCTTAGTTGTTTCTTTAATTTCATTGTTTTTTTATTGGTTCAAATTAAGTTACACATTTTGCAAGTTTATTTTTTCATAGAATCCAGGTATGTGTTTATAACGGGGAGTACCAAGCACAACAATTTTCAGATCTAGTTTAATATTATCATCTCAAGTGTAAAAATGAACTAACTGAAACTATGGTAGTAACAGGAGGTTTCACACCTTTAGTGCCAAAGACCGCTATCTGAAACGAGGAATAGAGAGTATTATGGCCACACTTTATTGATACCCTAACGCACAGACTCCGATACACACTTGCTGCAATGTTGGTAGGATAATACTCAGAGATAGAAGGATAATATTACAAATCTGATCAGCTTGTTGGCTTCCACCCTAGGCGATATGTTCCTCCGAAATGTAGCAGCACTGCATGGCGTTACGAACTTGAAGACCGTGATTTTCATGTAGTGCCTCTGGGGTTGACTACCGAGCAAGTTACATGAAGAGTCTTAGACAAAGGACTTCATGTCCAGTACCATTGGGCTTGATGCAGAATCGCACTCCACACACGCTGTCCCTTTTTCTACAATTTCAACAGTTGTTTCAACGTACAACGGCCCGATGCGTGATTACTGCTAAGAGTCGATTGTCCGGAATTAGGGGTGGAATGCACAGTGGCAGCTGTTAACGCTGTTATGACATCTATATACTACACATATTTACTGCTGATTCTTGTCAATACAGAACACGTTAAGTATGTGGTAATAATAATAATAATAATAATAATAATAATAATAATAATAATAATTCAATTCAATTCAATTCAATTCTTTATTATTAATGTGCCGAGTCAACAGCCGCAAGG
>NW_019737985.1:508026-540439 GCF_002891405.2 Cryptotermes secundus
TACAGAATCGGTCCGGGCTATTGACGTTTGAAAAAGTTTATAGTCGTAGATAAGTAAGTTGGTTTTCCTGGTGAAGGATATAACTTTAGTTTTACTGATGTTGAGTTTCATACAGTTTGCAATGCACCAACCTTGTATAGAGTTAACGTCAGACTGTAGTAGATAGCAGTCATGAGGGGAACTAATGGCTCGGTAAATTTTGATGTCATCAGCAAAAAGCAGACACTTAGAATGGGCAACTGCATCACACATGTCATTAATAAACACGTTGAAGAGAAGGGGTCCCAAGACAGATCCCTGAGGTACACCTGAGAGAACTTCAAAGGGTGAGGAAAGAACACCAGAAACACGGACCTGGGATTTCCGGTTGGATAGGTAACTGCGAAACCAGCTTACATAACCAACAGAAAGCCCAGCAGCACTTAGCTTGTGAAGAAGAAGAGAATGTGGGACAAGGTCGAATGCATTGCTCAGATGAAAATAAATGGCATCAGCTTGTCTCTGGGAGCCAACTATAGGGGAGATAAAATCAATGTAAGTCACCAAATTAGTGCTTGTGGATAATAATAATAATAATAATAATAATAACCACATTATAACGTTCAAAGCTCATAAATTGCAGTGCTAGCATAAACTACTATTCATAATCATCCACAATAACAAACATTACCTTCCAGTTATACATTATGTGCGTGCCTATGCCATCTCTGGAGAGAAGTTTAAAGTACTGACTATGGCGACGAGGGCTCGGTAGCGAAATGGGATTAACGAACAACCATTAAGTTGAATTTATCCCAACAGAGGATAAAATTGATGGTCTGAAAGACAGCTTCTACGAGGAACTAGAACGTGTATTCGACAAATTCCCAAAATATCATAGGAAAATTTTATTAGGAGATTTCAATGCCAAAGCAAGTACGGAAGTCTGCAGCCACTTGCTCATGCTGGTTCCTGGCTCGCGGATATTTTATCCTGAAAATGGAGGCGATACGTTCCTATGAAACGTCGCTTCACACACAATTTACAAGGAGCCAAATCCCAGAAGACGGCATTCTTCATAGTCACAGCCGCGAAAACCTCAGATCTTACAAGTAGAGAAGACACTTTCATATGGTGAGGTTCGTTCTCATGAAATTAAACAAGGTAAAGGATAAAGGGCAGTACTGTACTGATATTTCAAATAGGTTCACTGAGGTGTATATTAATAACACTTGGAAAACTATTAGAGAGACTATAAAAATTTTAGCCGAAGAGAGTCTAGGTTGAAGAAAGCAGTCTTCTGGGATTTGGCACCGTGTATATGTGGTGTTAACCGACGTTTCGGAGGAACGTATCGCCCCCATCTTCAGGGTTGAAGAAGTATAGGTAAATCTGCAAGCGACAACACCGTGAGACACGGTCAAGCAGGGGTCTGCTTGACCGTGTCTCACGGTGATGTCGCTTGCAGATTTACCTATACTTCTTCAACCCTGAAGATGGGGGCGATACGTTCCTCCGAAACGTCGGTTAACACCACATATACACGGTGCCAAATCCCAGAAGACTGCTTTCTTCATAGTCACCGCCGTGAAAGCCTCAAATCTTACAGAGTCTAGGTTATTTTGAAATGAAGAAGCATTAGCCATTGTTTGACAAATAATACTCAGAATTATTAGATCAAAGGAAACAAGCCAAATTGCAGTGGTTGCGCAATCCAAATGAAATAAATGGGGATAATCTGAACAATAAAAGACACAAAGTTAGCAGGCATTTGAGGAAAAAAGAGGGAATATCTGAAGGACAAAATTGATGAGCTTGCAATGAACAGTAAGAACAAGAACATTAGAGACCTGTACAGAGGAATAAATGACTTTAAGAGGGGTCACCAACCTAGAAGTAACTTAGTGAAAGATAAGCATGGTGATCTGCTTGCAGATTCCCACAACTTTTGGATAGGAGGAACTACTCTCAGTTATTGAATGTACATAGGGTCAGTGCTGTTCATCATCATCATCATCATCATCAGTAATCTGTCAAGACGACAGGTCCACAGTCTCTTTCAAAACAATTCCTCCACTTAATGCGATCTAGAGCTTTCTCCTTCAAACGACAGTATCCTCTTCTGTCCCCAAGGTCATCCAGCATCTTCTTACGTCTTCTTCCTCGTCTTCTTGTCACTTCTATCCGCCCATCTATCTTTCCTTCGATAGCTTCTTTTAGAAGGCAGTTTCTGCGTAAAACATGACCAATCCAATTAGCCTTCCGTTTTCTTATTTCATGTAGGATATTCCTCTGCTCACTGACTCTAATTAACACTTCTTCATTTCTCACATAATCGGTCCAACTGATCTTCTCCATTCTTCTCCAACACCACATTTCGAAACTTTCCAGATGTTTCTGATCTACTGCCCTAAGTGTCCATGTTTCAGCCCCATACAGAGCTATGCTCCAAATGTAGCATTTCACTAGTTTCTTCCTCAAATTTAAGTCCAATTTGCTGGTAAAAAGATTCTTCTTCTTGCTAAATGCAGCTTTTGCCATGGCAATCCTGGATTTAATTTCACAAGTACACCTTCCATCATCTGTTAACAAGCTACCCAAATATTTAAAACATTTCACATTCTCCACTTGTTTTTGGTCTATCTTTATTGTGACTGGGGTTGGTTGTCTCGAAATTTTCATTACTTTTGTTTTCTCCACATTCATTTCCATGCCATAGCACCTTCCAATTTCAATTAGTCTATCAATCATGCCCTGTAGCACAGTTTCTTCCTTAGCCATTAACACAAGGTCATCTGCATATTTCACAGTTTGAATAATTTGCCCTCCTACTTTGAAGTCACCGAGCCCATCCAGAGCTTCCTTGGTAAGGCATTCGCTGTACAAGTTGAACAGAATTGGTGATAAACAGCATCCTTGTCGAACTCCTCTTCCAATCTGCACACTTCCTGTCTCCCCCCTGTCCAGTCGTACTCTAACTTTCTGATCCATGTACAATTTGCTAATCAATCTTCTTTCATGCCAATCGATACCTGTTTCTTTCAGGATCTGCATTAATTTGGTCCAGTTTACCCGGTCAAATGCCTTCTGCCAGTCTATGAAGCAAACACACAGTTCTTCATCTATCTCCAAAGTTCGTTCCGCTATAATTCTCATCATCCCAATTGCATCCCTGGTTCCTTTTCCTCTTCTAAATCCAAACTGATCTTCTCCAAGTACATCCTCTATTTTCCTTTCAATTCTTCTTTTAAGTATCTTTGCTATTATCTTTGCTGTATGTGCAATAAGACTTATTGTGCGATGGTCGCTGCATTTTGTAGCTTTTGTCTTTTTCTTTAAGGCAATCATTGTAACTTCTGTAAAGTCCTTGGGCCACTCTCCACTTTCATATATGGTGTTCATTAGTTTTGTCAGTGTTTTCAAACCACCTTCTCCCAGTAACTTGAGCACATCTCCAGGTACATCATCATCTCCTGTAGCCTTTCCCTTCCTCATTTCCTTGATAGCTTTTTCCACCTCACTTTGTAAAATATATGGTCCTTTCTCGTCTGTATCTACTTCTTCTTCCGGTTCAACTTCTAAGGTTTCTGGCCGATTAGGTCGATCATATAGTTCTGAAATATAATTTTCCCAAATTTTCAGCACTTGCCTCTGATCTACTATTCTATTCCCCTGGGAGTCTTCGATGCCAACATTTTGAATCCCATGATTCTCTTTCCATCCTAGTTCTTTTGTCTTCATGTACATCAAATCATAACGTCCTGTTCTTTGAAATTCCATAATCTCATTACATATCTTCTCAAGATATTCCTTTTTGGCCCTGTCCGTGGCTCTTTTCAATTCATTCCTCAGTCTCCTGTATTTCCTCCTGCCTTCTTCATTGTTGACATTCTTCCATTTCCTTCGCTCCTCCATTTTACTCATCATCTCCTGTGTAACCCATGGCAGTGCTGTTAGGCAGACAGAAATAGATACAGCTGAGTGGAGGTTGAAAGTGCTATTTCAAAATTGAAACGGTATAAATCGCCAGGTAGTGATCAAATTCTGGCAGAACTTATTCAAGCAGGAGGTGAAATATTACGTTCTAAGATCCATAAGCTAATTACTTCTATTTGGCATAAGGAAAAATTGCCTGATCAGCGGAAGGAGTCTATTATTGTGCCAGTTCATAAGAAGGGTGATAAAATAGACTCTAGTAATTATCGGGGGATTGGCTCCATCTTCAGGGCTAAAGAATAAGAACTCAGCATGAAGCAGGTAGCAAGCATGTTGATTTTCTTCTTGGCTTACTATTCAACCCTGAAGATGCAGTCAACATGTTTCTCCGAAACACAGTTGACTCTCGGTTGACTAAACGGCGCTATACCCCAGAAGATACAGCTCTTCATAACCGCCGCTGTGTGAACCTGAAATCCAACAACAGTAATTTTGCTACACTGCTTTAAACGACAGGTCTTTTTAATATGAAATATGAGTGTCTTCTCTGAGGGACGAACTGAATCTTTAAACATTACTACGTATATCAAAGGATGCGAGAAACCGGTAAGACGTGGGCAGCAAGCGGAGATTCTTGCTAGTGTCTATGGCTTACTATTCGACCCAGAAGATGAATGCGGCATGTTCTTCCAAACGGCACCAAAAGATCGGTTGTCTTTCACCGGATGACGTGATGTCGCGAGCGGTCGCGAGTATGTCTCTGACAGTAGTTTCCACTAGCACCTAGAGATGGAGGTAATAACTTCGCGGCCGATCTGCCACTTTAAGTCTCCGCGAATGCTTCAAGGCTTTTGCCTACAGATGTCTCCACATACAAATGTGGGCAGTACGTTGTGTATGTAACGGCTGCAAATGGATGAACATATCTTCTGGAACCGTAAACAGTACGAGGACCACAGGACAACAGTGATGGACATCTCTGAGAACAGAAAAAGCATTACCAAAAAACAGTTGCACAGTTCTTAAGGCTAGAAGAAAAAAGATTTCTGCAAGGCGTCTGTTACTTCATAAACAACATTCCTATATTTATATAAAATATATATGTAAGAAAAGTAAAAGAAGTAATTGTACTTATTACTTGCAGTATGCACACATATTTAAGTCAAAATCTATATTAACAACCGCGGGGTTACTGCTAATATAGAATGAGATGTTTATTAGAATGTGCTGCAGAAGGCCGGATGGGCATTGCCTAGGCCTCTTTTGTATTTACACTTTTTCTACAATAAAACAATTAAGACAATATGTAGCGTATTGAATGTCTCGACGGTCTTGATAATGTTGACAGTGTTAAGCGTCGACATAATTTCAAATGTATTGTTGCTTTTTGAATACGGCACAGGATTTAACCATGTATTTCTTTTAGGAAAAATCATATGTAATATTTGAAGTAGTCAGCATTCTTTCGAAATGTTGTTACTACGACAGAATCCTTCTAATTTAATGTCACATAAAATGCTCTTTGTTTTTAAGCGAAGGACACCACAGGGTCCTCTATATTGAGCAGAATCGACTCCTCTGAGATGATACTACAAAGTAAATTAGGATATACAATTATTTGACTGAGAAATCATGATTCATCACTGTTTCCTTAGCCGCACAGACGAATTTTAAAACAATATTTAAATTATATGCTTTGGTCATCACGTCTGAGGGTTGCCGCACACCGACAGAACTAGTACAAATGAGATGAGTCTCGACACCAAGACAGACTGACTGGCCATCAGTTGTAACACGATTCTGGTTCTTCATGCTTCTAAGAAATGAAAGAATTTTCATTCCATTCATTCATGAATTTGGTCTCACTCCAGTGATACCTGTTTGGTTATGTAATGACGTTATTTCACCTTCTGAGATTATAATACATAGCGGCTAATCAAACGAGAAGATAGTCGAAAAATGAATATTTACGCTTTCCATATCTTTCCTAATTTATAATCATTCGACGCAACTGACAAAACATTTTTTTAAATAAACGTAGCATAATATTATCGGCAAGTCATAAGACATTCTACACATTAAATCCTTTCTGTTAATACAACGAATATGTTATCACTTAATTTTGGTTTCCGCTATTACTGTAGGCAATATGTTTTTACTCAAGGAATATATAACGAAATTATTTACTACAGGAGTTAATTCATTCGTTATCTGTCAGCCTATAAAGAGCATAACAATTTAATTTGTTGCGCAGTTGGAGGCCATTAATACATAGAATAGAATTCATTGCCTAATTTCAGTGGCACAAGCTGCTCCACCCGATTTAGCAGAAAGGAAGAAATACTATGTAAGAGATAAAGTAAGTCGCACCTATTTTTTTTATTGCCAGTGGGGTGGACTAAGTCCCTTGTAGTGCGGCCACTTCTGGCCTATTGTACCAGCCCCAGATGATAGATTTAGGGTGATTGTGGAGCAGTTGGTGGAATGAAGATTGGCAGGGGAAGCGGAAGTACTCGGAGAAAACCTGCCCCAACACCACTTTGTCCACCACAAATCCCACTTGACCAGACCCCGGGATCGAACCCGGGCCTCCGCGATGGGAAGGCAGCGACTAACCGCTTGAGCTATGGGGCGGCCAAGTCGCACCTAACTGTGACGTTGGTGCTACCATTTTGCGCACAGAAACTGCCTAGTTTATCCGTGACGTGCCATACATAAACTTGACACTGACCTACCTGTAGTGAGTAGACTGGGAAATTGATCGCATTTTGTTTCCGCCGTGCTTCTTCCTGCTCCCGTTCTGAAATCGGGAAATGAGGATCATAATGAAGTAATTAAAGTGAACATCGTAACAAGCAAGGACTTTTTTAATATAATTGTGTTGTACTACTATATACTGTACTAACAATAACAAATTTTAATCTCACCAATTATACAAGTGCAATTTGTGCAGGAAAATATTAAAAAATGCAATCATTTTAATAAAAATAATCATGGCTTGAAAAACAAGGTCGTACGCTCACGTGATCGGGCTGATTCAGTCAGATGCTTAGACGTTTTTTACATTAATGGACTTCGTTTCAGCTCCTTTATTTTCATTTCAAAGTGATATGTTAGTAGTAACTTCATAAATATATTCTCTCATATTAACATGATTGATAGACAAATACATGTGTTAATAATGGTTTTAATCAATGGCTGTCAACATGTCAACATATTAAGATCTGCAATACATTTTCCTATCAACTAACGGTCTACTGGGTTATAAAAGAAGCAAAGTTATTGAGGTTTCATGGCAGTTCAATGCAAATGCTACAGTAATAACTCATTAAATCCTACACATCTCATTCAGCTTCTCAGATAACTGAATTCTTGTCCTAAACAAATTTGTTTGTTTTCTTAACTCAAATCAGGGACAAGTGGCAGGCTTTTGTGGAAACGATAATGAATCTTTGGAGATCCATGAAAGGCACTGCATTTCTTCACTAGTTCAGAGGCTATATACTGGACATGGCATGACAGTAGTTCTACTATGGAGCCTAGTAGAATGGGAATTTCTTCAGTAAACCCAGATTCATCCGGATTAAAGAAGCAAAAATGCTTAGAATACAAATAACCTGACAATTTAATAACATACACGCAAGTAGTGCTGATGAAAATAAACAAGAAAAAAGCATCGTAGAGACTTTATTGAACAACTATAAAAAGACAAGATGCTGAAATCCAGAGTCTGCTCCATCTAGTTGAAGCCAAGCTTGAATAAGTTTTTTGTGTGGATTCGATCTTTCCGGCTGCTTTCAACACAGTTTGTAAGACCTCTTCCTCTAATCCCTTATGTTAAGAAATTCCATATGTCTTTCGAAGTATGTACTCACCTTTGAAGGAAATTTTCTGTTTTTAATATTTCCATCAGGATAATCCGACATCCGGATTGACCATAACCGGATTTGCGAGGGTTAATTTACCTTCACCACCGAAAGACTGAAATATAGAATCCATTTCTAAAATTTGTAGTTTTCTTATAAGGGAAAACTAAGACGATACGAGAAGTCGAAGAGAAGGGCCTTAAAATTTGAGTTGCATCAAGGTTAAATAACTTTAAGCTTAAAAAACTTGCGGAAAATATGAGTAGCTTACTCCAATACATCATGGCTTGGATCTGTTATGGAAGACTTGTCGCGCAGTCACTACAGCTTCGACAGAGTTACGGACAGAATCGGTCCGAGTCCTCACAGAACGAGTTTCCGGTTGCCATTGTTAGACAAGGCGAACTGCGTGACGGCGAGCTGGATGAGTCGGAGAATAATAACTAACTCGATGGAGCTGAGCCCTTCTTAAGAAGCCGCAAAGTCGCTTTTGTCACTCAATGATTACCAACAGTTTAAGAAATATGAAGGTTCATTACAGTGTCTACAAGAGCCCTCCACTAGTCCCTATCCTGAGCCAGATAAGCCCAGTCCATACCGCCACATCTTATCTCACATTCATTTTAATATTACTCTCACATCTACGTCTAGGTTTTCCCAGTGGTCGCTTTCCTTTTGGCTCTCCCATGCGTGTCATATGTCCTCCCCATCTCATTCTCCGTAACTTGAATATTCTATATATACTTGGCGACAAGTACAAGTTGCAGTCAATGAATGACAGAAAATTACATTTACGCGATTTAGGAGCATTGCAAGTCTGAGGTGGACAATATTTAATTGTATAGTATTCAAGAACAAAGCAGCAGTTTTAAGTATGGTGATCTAAGATAAGAACTAGTTTTAAAAACAACCTATGGCACCTGCTATCCCTTGGGTGTTTCGAACTATAAGATGAGTTTAAACTTCTGGGCGTAATTTCCAGTAGTATGCTTCCGTCGACGTTAATTCTGCTCTACAAATCCTAAAAAAATTGCATCTTCACTATATCTGCAATTACTCGTACTAGTGTAACGTGAATGGCCAGGGCGTTGCTAAGAAACGTCTCGCTAAGAAAACAACAATATAGACTGTTTTCTATGCGGCCCAAGCCGAGCAAAAGCACGTAGATGTAAAAAGTCTGTTGCCTGGCAACGCAGCGGTAAACATGCATCCACAACAATGGGAGACGATATTTCCGTGGGGTCCGTGCAAAGGAGTTATCTTAGAAAAGCGGAGCTACGGCTCAGCCCAAAGTGATTACTTAAGTGGAGGCGGGATCGAATACCTCCACTGTGACCCTGCGAGTCGTAGGAGGCGACGAAAAGGAAAGTCTCAAATCTGAGACTGAAAAATAAAGTCGAGAGTCCCAAGGGACTCGGATACGAGAAAGATTGCGCTGGCAAAGGCCAGCAGCATATACAAAAGACAGACCCTCCCTCTCGTCAGAGAGGGCGCCCCACTATAACAAAACCGTAACTGTGAAACAGTAAGAAATATCTGGTCATGAGCCTCAGATGGGGCTCGACACCAGGACTTACTGACTGATTGACCGTCAATGTTGTATCCCGGGGATGGGATAGATTGCAGGTTGGCAGGGCGAGCGGTTCCCTTGGGAGTCAGTGCGGGGTGTGAGAGTACTGCAACTTGATGTTAAATACATTTATTGATACTGTACAAAATCAGAGAGAGGAACCTGTTGGTAAGAAATCAGTGGTCTGCCTCAGCAATGGGCAGTGGCCGACTCCTGGTATCCGACAGCACCTGCTCCACTTAATGGATAGCTCAGGCAGTGTCGATATCAAAAAGCACCTTTACTTACGCCCCGTATGGTATATATCTGGTCCAGTTAGGGCGTTACCCTTCTGAAGTAATCTGACTAACGTCATTCATTGCATCATCACCCTCTTGAGTTTTCGGAGGGTCCACAGCTGTTCTGTTCTTAGTAAGAAACAAGCATCGTTCTCGTGACAGCATCGGTGAAGGACAAAGTTCTAATCTTTTGATCCTTCCCGAAGTTAATCCCTTAATATTTCCTGTTGGTACACTCGATTCCTCATACTGTGTATACATGAGGTACAGTCTATTTCTAATATTACAATATAACATATTATATCAATAAAACAATTCATTTCATACTATATATCCCCATATACCACATGGGTATTAACATATACCATAGTTTATAGTAAGCATCACCATGCCTTATACAATAATCTATATCAGGTGTCACCATATACAACACCTCCCCCCTTAAAATGAGGCTCAATTAACACCTTAATTGTGCCTTTAAAATTACGATTTATTTGTTTTCCCCCGTTTGGATCTCCGGAGGTCTGGATTGCTCTCCCTCCTTGATTCTTCATCAATGTCCCTCAATGGTATCGCTTCCGAACTTCGTGACAAACTCTCATTACTGGTTTTAATATTGATATTGATAACATTTCCAGTTCCACTGGCTTCTCCAGGAAGGCTTAAACATTCCGTTTTTGCGGCAATTGCCCTTAGTATTTTGCTTTTTCTCCAACGGGTTACAACAAATTTCACAAGTCTATATAAACCATACAATATTACTACAGTGATCACAATGTACATTAGCACTGAATAAGTTTTGTGGTACTGGATATGTTTCCATTTCCATTCTTTTTCTTTTGCAAGGTTCTCCAACTCGGAGATCTTATAACTAGCAAATTTCAGGTCTTCCATGTGCGTTACCACATGTTTCAACTTCATATCTAATTCAATATGACTCAAGTTAATTGATGTACCGAACTGTTCACAACATTCAAATTGAGATTCCACTTTGGATAACAAATCTCCTCCGTGTTTCGAGGTATTTACTTGAACAGTGTTTTGGGTAGTCAACAGGGCTGTTTTACCATATCCCTTACATCCCGGTTGAATACTCAACTTACCAGTGCCTCTAAGCACTATGTTTACAGGTTCCTTTTCTGGACATAAAATCGTAATGTCATCACTAGATGGTATGAAATAAATCCATTCATTGTTTTTCTCTAACTGGGTCCAAACCGTATGTATGATTTGTACTACCCTTGTATCACAAATTTTTGGAATATTTAGCCGTGGTTGCAACAATTTTATTTCACATGATTCCTGCATGTGACTGTTCAATAAGGGTTGACTTTGCTTACATATGTATGCATTTGGTACGGCTGATTTACAGCGTCTTAATTCCTCTCGGCTTGTGGCAAAATAATATTGTCTTATTTGATCAACATACAATAGTTCATTACCAGTTTCAAGGTAGAGAAACCTATTTTTCTCTATACCTACTGGCAGTGGTATCAATCGAAACACCTTGAATGTACCTCTGCTGATTAAAGGTAAGCTTATTATATAACCTAATATTCCATCTTTTATGTAAATGTGAACATCACATATTTTAGAAATCAAACTGATTGAATCCTTGCTGAAGGTAAATGGTGCCATGGTATCTTTTGGAAATACTGAAGCACTTCCCTGTAATGTCTCCATAAGTAGATTTGGTGAGACTATTTGGGGCTGCAAAATACCCTTTTGTGCGTTTAGGACGCTTTCTATCATCAAATCTAAATTCCTCTGCATGGCATCAAGAGCACGATTCGCTCGAGCGATGTGTCCCTCTACTGTGACCTTCACACTCAGTATGTTCAACTGCTCTTCCGTTTCTGAGCTAAACTTTTCCATGTAAGATTTTAAGCTAGACAATCCCTCCTTAATTGCATGGTCATTGTATTCCATGTCGGAGATAGTACTATTCATTGTTCCTAGCGATGCCTTTATTATAGAGAGTTGCTGTTTCATAATGCTAGTCATGTCTTCGGTTTCTTCCTCAAAATGCTTAATCTGCTCATTGTAATAATCAGCATCATCCGAATCTAGGGTTCCAAATAATATCTTACTAATTTCTCCCACAAAATTTAGGGCTCCCCTGCGTCTGCGGATGTGTCCCGAATTTCCAATTAATTCGTGCAACAGTTTTTCAGTCCCCTTTACCTGCTTAAGTCTATCATTAGACAATGAAGAAAAATGATTACAGTCTGTCCAATTTTGAACTTCAGTAGCTTGGCATAATTTATTTATATAACTGATATACTGGCCTAACTGCTCCGTCTCACTGTCCGTTTGCCTTAGGTTGACGTACACTACAGTTTTCCACTCTGTGTTATATAACGTGGCCTCTCCTAAGAGTTCGTAATACAGTCCTGGAGAGTCATCATATCTATCTACAGAATATCCCAGTCCCTCAGCTGTTGACTTCATCTCACATCTTGGAAGATAAAGCGTGATCCACACTGTGAATAGCCATAATCGCCATGGAACCATCTGTAAAGAAATTTTGCTCTAAGTTCACGGCAATCCAAGAAGTTTTCTTTTTCTTTCTCAATAAAATGGTTTTAATCGGTTCATATGAACCTTCTGAGTTCGTTTTCCTTTCTTAATGGTGGCATTTACTCTGTCTAACCCGATTATTTCATAGGGTCCTAACCACTGGGCGCTAAGTTTTTTTGACCTCCCTCTACGTACGGTTTCGTCGTACAGGAGAACCTTGTCTCCTACCCTAAATGTAGCCTCTTTTGTGGTTTTGTCATAATATTCCTTGCTCTTTTCTTTATGACCTATCAACCTTTCCCTGGCTATGCTATGGGCTGTTTGTAGCCTGCCCTTCAGTTCAACTAAAAAATTGTCATAATTATATTGGACACTAGGGTTCTCTTTAGTGCTGATGGCATGGTTGATTTAAAACCATATACAAGCTCAAACGGCGTGTAACCTGTGGATGTGTGTACAGACGTGTTGTACACGTACACTGCATAGGGTACCCATACATCCCAGTTACTCTGATCCTCATCTATATAGTGTCGTAAATACTCCTTCAGAATTCTGTGACTTCTTTCCAAACCTCCATTACTTTCGGGGTGGAAAGGGGTAGTTTGCAACTTTTTTTATCTTTAACATCTTGCAGGTATTCTTGAATGCCTCACTTAGGAAGTTTGACCCTTGGTCTGTCAAAATTTTGCTAGGCGTTCCTAATTTCAAAACAACCTGCGTTACAAACTCCTGTGCTACTGTTTCAGCATCTTGCCTTTGTATCGGTATAGCTACCAGAAACTTACTTAACTCATCTTGAAAAGTTAATATGTATTTATTCCCTGTCTGTGTTTCAGGCAAGGGTCCCACTAGGTCCAAACAACATTTTTCAAAAGGTTGGTTGGCAGTGGTGGTAATTTCCATGGGAACTTTTCTCTGAGGACCTAACACTTTATTTATTTGGCAACTTTTACATTTTCTAACATAGTCCTCAATCTCCTGCTTCATATTTGGCCATGAATACACGCTCTTTATTGCACTGTAGGTTTTGTTCATACCTCGATGTCCCCCTAATGGTGCATCATGATACTCATACAAAATTTGCCTTTTTAGTTCATCATTTATATCTGACTGTGAATGCCCTTCATTTTCTACAACAATTCCATTTATCCTACTCAACGCGTCAGCATTTGTGTTTGATGTCCCCTTTTTGTATATAATCTCGTAATCATATTCTTCCAATTTTATTCTCCATCGTAATAGCCTTGAACCTGGATCCTTTATGTTCATTATCCATGTGAGAGGTTTGTGGTCAGTCGCAACCTTGAATTTCCTCCCGTATAGATACGGTCTGAAATGTTTTATTCCCCAAACTATTGCCAAAAGTTCCTTCTCACTGGTTGAATAATTTTTTTCTGCTTTATTCAGATTCCGGCTGGCATAGGCAATAGGCAAATCTTTTCCTATTTGGCCCTGAGATAACACTGCTCCTACACCTTCATTGCTAGCGTCAGTGGTTAACGTGAATTCTCTCGTAAAGTCAGGATATTGCAATATGGGTTGCGAAATCAATTTCTGTTTCAATCTGTGGAAAGCATTTTCCTGCTCGTCTAACCACTCAAAATGGGCATCCTTTTTTAGCAACTTGTATAAGGGCGTGGCAATTTTACTGAAATTGGAAATAAATTTCCGATAATAGCTGGCCATACCCAAAAAACTTTTCAACTGCTTAGTCGAAGTGGGTTGTCGAAAATTGTCTATGACCTCAACCTTTTTGGGATCCGGTCGCACACCTTCTTCGGTGATTACATGACCTAGATAAGTTACTTCGGTACGAAGAAACTCGCACTTGTCTGGCTGGAGTTTCAAATTGTATTTCCTAATCCTTCTAAAAACATCTCTCAATTTTTCATCGTGCTCGCTTAGAGACTTAGCATAGATCACGATGTCATCTAGAAATACAAAGCATCTGGTACCTGTTAAGCCACATAATACATTGTTAATCATTCTTTGGAAAGTCGAAGGAGCTGTCTTTAATCCAAAGGGTAGTCTTTTGTACGCCCAGTGTCCACTTTTGGTGCTAAAAGCGGTTTTTTCTTTATCATCCTCCCTCAGCTCAATCTGATGGTAGCCCATTACCATATCCAAGCAACTAAAGTATTTCGACTTCCCTAGCTGATCTAGTATCTCCGTTATGTCTGGCAGTGGATACGCATCACCCACTGTCTTTTCATTCAACCTCCTAAAGTCCACTACTAATCTCCATTTCTTTTCCCCACTCGCGCCATCTTTCTTGGGTACCACTAACAGCGGACTATTCCATGGGGAACTGCTCTCCTCAATCACCCCCTCTCGGAGTAGCTTGTCTATTTGTTTATCTATTTCAGCCTTCTGGGCTTTGGGTAACCTATAAGGTTTTGTATTTATGGGACTCGTGCCGGGAATCACATTTATAGAATGCTTTATTGCATTAGTGCAACTGAGTTTATCTCCTGGCAAATAAAATATGTCATGATAGTCCCTACAAACTTTTCTGGTCATTTCCTTCTCCTCTGGATTGAGGTGATCTAACCGTAACCTTCCCAGAACCTCATCTATCCGGTTCCTTGTTTTTTCTTTTCGGATCGAGGCTAATGATCCTACGTACTCATCGGGACTTCCTTCCTGAAATTCCCCTGTACAGTAATTTTCCAATTTTACTATCGGCATTTCTATTACCACTTCCTCCTCTTTTGTGTTCAACACACTGGTCACGACATGTTTACCACTTATCCTAGTTAAAGAACTAGCTAAATAAATTCCGTCAGCTATTTCTGACTTATCTATTATTCCTTCCTGGCCGTCTGTACCGCACTCTACCGGTAACTTTACTATCACTTCTGATCTCGCAGGTAGGGTTAACTTTCTCTTTTCCATAGTTCCCTGAACTATTTCCTTAATTCTTTCCGGGCCGTTTGTACCGCTTTCTACCGGTAACTTCACTATTACTTCTGATCTCCCGGTTAGGGTTAACTTTTCCTTCGTTATAGTTCCCTGAACTATTTCGTTACCCATGATTCTCTTAGTCCATTCCGCATCCCCTGCTTTGAATGTGACTGTGTTACCATCGTAACATACTTTGGCCCTAGTATGTTGCAGAAAGTCTCTACCCACAATTCCATCATAAACGAGTTCCACCTGTTTATTAACCAAATGGAAGTCGAACGGAATATTAACTTCCCCTTCGTGAATACATATACTCACTACACCATGTGTTTCCATGATAGAGCCCTCTATACTTTTGACTCTCACCTTTTGTTGGGGATCGAACTCAGTAGTCCCTAACAAACTTGTACTCTTTACGAGGCAAATATCAGCCCCCGTGTCCAGTAAGAACTTCAATTTTCCTGTCTTACTTTCCCGGACCTCTAGCTCTATGTATTCTTTCCTATTTTCACTGATACAGCCTACTGAATAGCACTGACTGCCTGCCGACTGTGAGCTGACAGTCCGCCCCCCTTTCCCGCAGTCATTGATCCTTGGTCTTCCTGACCTGACCTTTTCCTTCCTTTATTTCTACAGTCTTTAGCAAAGTGACCCTTTTCCCCACAGGCAAAGCATATTATTTCTCGCGTCTGTTTGTTTTTCTTGACGGAAAATTGGCTTACCCTATTTTCCCGTTTTGTTTTTGAAAAACACTTGCTACTCACATGGCCCACCTTTTTGCAAATAGTGCACTGAATTGAGCCACTATCTTGCCCTCTATATCTTTCTAGTTTAGAAATAATTGCACTTTCCTCTTCAAGCGCAGTTTCTGCTATTTCGTCGAAATCATCGTGATTTCGGCTGCGGACAATGGTCTGTATCCTATCGGAATATAACCCTTGCATAAAGCAAATATTTCGCAAGCGATCCGACAAGGTTAAAATACCTGCCCTCTCTTCGTCTGTGCAATCAGTAAGCGGAGCCTCTCGGAATTTTGAACCTAAGGTTTGGATTTTCGGTATCCATTCTGATATACTATCAGATTTCCCTTGCCTAGCTTTGAACAATTGATTCACATGGAAATCTAGTGTCCGTTTCTCTATGTAGGTATTCCTCAGAAATTCCCGTAATTCCTCCCAGCTCTCCAAATGTCGATGCGCTATTGCTGTTCTCGGCTCCCCACTGATTCTAGTTAATACAAATTTGTATAATCTATCCTGGTGGTTGGGATTTATAACTTCAAATGCGGTATTCACATTGGAGATGAACGTGAGTACCTCCCTTTTATTACCACTGAATGGCGTCACTAGTTTTAGCGCCTCGCTCACACTAATGTACTCTTCAGCCATGCTATCTGAACTATCTGCTTCCGCAACTTGTGTATTCACTTTGTTAGACCTGGCACTCATAAACGTTTAGCAAAGACTCACCGTTTCTGTTGCCTTCTCAACGACTTGTAGGGGTGGTGGCTTTTGCGGCCGGTCTTCCATAGCGCTGGCGTGCAGATCTCGCTGTTGGGGTTCCTCTGCAGTATAACTCAATGGCTGGAGGTTGTTGACCTACTTTCTCGTTCGCTGGATCGGGATGTTAACTCGTTCTCCGCTGGCCTTTCCTTTTCAGCTGTAAAATTCAGTTCTTATTAGTTAAGTTATTTATGGAAGGGTCGCCACTTTTAGACGGGTTGGTCGCTTATTCCACTTTTATATTTTCAGTCCAACTCTCAGGACTTGAATTCTAAATATTCTTCTCGCCACTATTGGCTGGCTCTATACTCGAACAATAATTAATTTCTTCCTTCTGCTGAATATCTCTTCGGCTGCCCAGTTAATGAGCCTTCACTCAGTCAATGAGTTGTAGTACCACTGGAATTTTCTTACCGTTCACTTGACGTCTTCTGAAAGATGATATCCCACCTGGTATACCTCTTTCTCCCTTGGCGACGTACTGGGTTCAGTCTCTGGATGCAGCTACCACACAGGCCTGACACCAATGTTGTATCCCGGGGATGGGATAGATTGCAGGTTGGCAGGGCGAGCGGTTCCCTTGGGAGTCAGTGCGGGGTGTGAGAGTACTGCAACTTGATGTTAAATACATTTATTGATACTGTACAAAATCAGAGAGAGGAACCTGTTGGTAAGAAATCAGTGGTCTGCCTCAGCAATGGGCAGTGGCCGACTCCTGGTATCTGACAGCACCTGCTCCACTTAATGGATAGCTCAGGCAGTGTCGATATCAAAAAGCACCTTTACTTACGCCCCGTGTGGTATATATCTCGTCCAGTTAGGGCGTTACCCTTCTGAAGTAATCTGACTAACGTCATTCATTGCATCATCACCCTCTTGAGTTTTCGGAGGGTCCATAGCTGTTCTATTCTTAGTAAGAAAGAAGCATCGTTCTCGTGACAGCATCGGTGAAGGACAAAGTTCTAATCTTTTGATCCTTCCCGAAGTTAATCCCTTAATATTTCCTGTTGGTACACTCGATTCCTCATACTGTGTATACATGAGGTACAGTCTATTTCTAATATTACAATATAACATATTATATCAATAAAACAATTCATTTCATACTATATATCCCCATATACCACATGGGTATTAACATATACCATAGTTTATAGTAAGCATCACCATGCCTTATACAATAATCTATATCAGGTGTCACCATATACAACAACTCCCAATGTGACTTTGACCTTGACGGTTCAGCTCTTGACTTCTAAGTTCTCGGTAGACGATAGCAACGGATATTTCGTCGACACATGATCATTTAAAGTGTGTGTGTAAATCAGCCCTCACCGCCCTTTGCCCCTAGGAAAATTCCTGGTGCTCATTTCTTTTATAGTCTGAGTCGAACCTAGAACCATTATTATTATTATTATTATTATTATTATTATTATTATTATTATTATTNAGAGGTCGGTCGTCGGTACCTGATAACCTAGAACCACAGTGGGGGGTGGAAAGATTAGGTAAATTGAAAAAGTCCAATAACCTCATCGGGAATTGGATCCGCGTCCTTGCGGCTTGTAGCATGGACAAACAGAAGGACATGAAAACACTGGTCCGTTTTCCTTTTGAAGCAAAGAAAGTAGGCTAAAACAACAGCATGAAAATTCGATCCATGATTCATGCGAACATAAAAGAGATCCCCCACAGGAAAATCGATCGAGTGAACCCAGAGAAGAAGCTTTCCACTTACAAGTGCAAGGCCAATGAGCAAGAAGTGGAGCAACCCCGCCACTCTTCGCGTTCATATAACGTGGACTGGCCAAGTTCGCGCGCCTCAGTAGTGACTTCCAACAAGCACGGTGTGTGAGTGTGAATTTATTGTGTCAGTGTCACGGTTACAGCATGCCGAGCGTAAGTCCACACTTCCGGTTACCAGATTACCTACTAGGTCTATACCTAATTTTGTGCCAGATCGCAACCGTAAGGTATTGCGATTATATTTCAGCCTTGCAATAGCGCTTGAATGCGCGCTCTCCTGTCTCTTGCACAATTGAAAAATGAGTCAATGGACATACCGCGAACCCTTACAACGTAAGACAGATAAAATAAAGGGAGGTTGCAGAAACATTTACAATGAAGAGCTTCATAACTTGTACTCTTCTCCAATATAATTAGAATGATCAAGTGAAAGAAAATAAGATGGGTAGGGCACGTAGCACATATGGAGAGAGAAGGCATTCGTATAGGATTTTTATGTGATAGCAAGAAAGAAAGACGCCACCAGGAAGACACAGATGTAGGTGGGAGGATGGGGTAGTATGGACTCAGTTCATCTGCTTCACGATAAGGACTAATGGCAGGATCTGGCGAATAGGGTGCTGAACCTTCGGGTTACATGAAATATTTACAAATTCTGGAGCAGCTGATCGACTCTTGGTTTTCCAAGCTATATGGAGTTGTTTAGTTTACTGGGGGCCATTAGCCAAATTGTCGACTTTGTTATGTTTATTAATTACTGGAATTATAATGCATTCTTTATATTATGTCTAAGGAAATAATTGGTAAAGATATTCCTCTAAAGTGCTACAGTCCAGTGCAGGCTTCTACCCAGCGGGGTTTCCCTTCCCCCCACGAAAATCCAGAAATTCACACATTCTGCTCTGTGTCTCTCAGTTCAGACAGTATAACGACTAGGCTACTGGCTGAACGACTCAGGAGTCGCGGTTCGATTCCCGGTTTGTTCAAGATGTTTTTCACTTTTCCATAATGCCCAGAACTGCCTCTGGGGGCCCACGCAGCCTCCTACCTAATGACCATCGAGGGTAAAGTGCCAGGTGCATGAAGCTGACCACTCATCTTCAACTAGTGCCGAGATAAAGGATGGTGGAGCAATACCTCCACTCCCCCATCCGTATTCAAAGCATGGTATTTAATTAATTAATCCCATGGACAACTTCACTTTTACCTTACCTCTCTATTCTCCTAGTTAATTTTGCAGAAGGGCGGATTTCACTTGTTCTTTAAAGCTGTCCCCACCACTTCAGTCCTTTAATTGCGTTAGGCTCATCACACTGCAGCTAAAATTCAGAACTGTATCTCATTCGCCAATATTGCTTCAGCGACAGAGGAAGACTGCTAAATACTGTTATTTAGTATGTAGGACTATAGACGAGGTTCGGATCGGTGACTCGATTTCTAGACCACTTATAAACACGATTCGTAAGTATAAATACACGTAATTAAAGCACGACCGTTAATCTCCACAATTCACAAGTCACCACAGCACCAGCCAAGCCTTTTTAAGCCTGCTCTGTCTTTACCAGCCGTTCCCTGGCAACGGCTTCTAACGGCGGAGGTTCTTTAGTTTCACGCGCTCAGCTCGTACAGAACTGCCTAACAACTCAGAGTCAAAGTCACCTTGCGACTGATGGCCAGTCAGTCAGTAAGTCTTGGTGTCGACACCCATCTGTGGCTCATGACCAGATATTTATTACTGTTTGACAGTTACGGTCTTATTTTTGTGGGGCGTCCTCTCTGACAAGATGACGGGTCTGTCTTTTGTATATGCTGCTGGTGCTTGCCAGCGCAGTCTTTCTCGGGTCCGAGACCCTTGGGACTCGTGACCATATTTTACTCTCAGATTTGAGACTTCCCTTTTCGTCGCCTTCTAAGACTCGCAGGGTCACGGTGGAGGTATTCGACTCCCCCTCCACACGGGTTGCCTAACAACTGACTTTGTATATATGGATAAATACCGTCTTAAGTGCAACAAATTTTTATTGTAGTTTTTACTTCTTTTCCTCCTCCACACTACATGTTTCGGCCCTAAATGGCCATCATCAGGTGTGTATCACTCACGTAGCTGTTACACTGCTTGTTAAAATTTAAAATTACCAGTCTTTCTAATTGTATAAAATCTTTGTTAATCTACACGCGTCGATTTGATTTTTAAATTAGCACTTTTTAAAACTTAATTCAAGTTAAAATGTCTATAAGATCTCTGTTCTTTCTTTTTCAATTTTTAGTTAATTTTTTTTTTTTCAGGGTACATGCCCTATATCTACGGTGCTGCCGCGGCCACTTCTTGTTTTTATCGTTGTTCATGTGTTGTTCAGTGTAGGCGCTCTCTGTGTGTGTCGCTGCTTATCTTTAATACGTTTGCTTGTAGTGTATATATTGCTTATATTGTAAACTGACTTTGTATCTTTCTCATAACATCTCAGAACGGACCACATAGAAGCATCCGTTTCGAACAGTAATTCTATTGTTGCTTGCGCATTCGCTGATGCGGGAACGTGTTTACCGAACTGCCCAGAAAAGGTCATTTACAGTCACCGCTTAGCAACGGGTCTATAGGCTACAATAGCTGAACATCGTCCCAGGTGGCATACTTTCCAGCCTCGCTCCACACAAATTTTCGAGCCATAACGCCATGATCCTTTACCATCCTTGAAAAATACTGTCTTCCGGGATACAACCCCATGCAAGTTTTCAATGAGTACCAACATTCTGGAGGAATGTGCTTCCTCCATCTTCAGAATATACGAGTAAGTGTAATTTAGTACTTATCTAAAAAGAAACTGCATGGCGTTACATCGCATTCATTGCCATGACAACGTCAAATCCCATATGTACATTATTTCCACGTGATTGCTGTAAGGGCGGAAAGTTCAATACATATTACAATACCATTCTGGTATGGTTTATAGAGATAATTTATGTACGATCTGCCCACAGGTGAAGGCTGTGTCTATCCATATGTTGCTCCGTAATTCGTCCCATTTCCTCCTGAGTCAATTTAATTTAGTTGAACCTTTGACATAATATTTCTGTAAGATCCATTTCAATACCTCTCACTTATATTAGTATTTCCCCACTGGATCCTTCCTTTCAAGTTTTCTTATTCCCCTTGTGTGTTCTTGTCGCCTTTGATTTGCTCTGCCTGCAGTGTTAAATTAAATTCGTTCAGTGGGGGGTGGAGTCCAACTGGGTCGACCCGGCACGGCGGCCACTAATTGGCCTATTGTACCTGCCCCGGGTGATTATGATGATGGAGAATTTGGTGGAATAAATATTGGCAGGGAAAACCGAAGTTCTCTGAGAAAATCCGCTCCACCGCCACTTTGTCCGCCACAAATTCCACTTGACCAGACCCGGGATCGAACCTGGGCCGCCGCGGTGGAAAGCAAGCGACTAATCGCTTGAGTTATGGCGCGGCCTGCCTACAGTATTAGTAGAGGGTTGAAATTATGAAGCTCTTCATTATGTAATAATATCTATCTATGGCTGTACAGCCCTTTGATGGGCCTTTGCTGCCTTCTCAGTATCTTGATCTTTTACACAGTCGGTAGGACTCATTGGCTGGGGGATCAGCTCGTCGCAAGGCTGATACCTGTACACATGACAGCACAAACACAAAATAAATACACACGGACATCCATGCCTCAAGTGGGATTTGAACCCACAATCCAAGTGCTTGAGCGGGCGAAGACAGTTCATATCTCAGACAGCACGGCCGCTGTGATCGGATTCTTGCATAATACCGTATTCTTGAGTTTCAGAGACAGTCTTCAAACCATTAGCAACACATATACTGCAGTCTGTTGAGAGAAAGCCTAGTAAAATTTCTTTTAAATCTTAACTTGCACCTGCCGTAACAGTCCTTGTGTATTGTAACCAAGTAACGAAATATTAAGTATCTTTAAAAGTTTTTGGAGTTCCACCTACCACCTTTCAGTGCCACAGACCAGTATTATCCTGTAACATTAAATTCTTTTTTCTTCGGAATTTTTAAATTGTATTTAATTGAAGGATTCAAATTAAAATTTAGATTTAATAACTTTGAACTAATTTTAGCACGGCAATGCACGTATTCTCGTATATGAACCATTTTCGTGCTCGTGGTCATTGGATTTTTCAGTTGAACGAATCCTTCTGGCCGCACTATGACCCTGGAGTCGATTCAGCCTCTAATAGAAATGAGTACCAGGAATCTTCCAGGGGGTAAAGGGCCGCCGGCGCGGAAGGCTGACAGCCTCACCGCCATCTGTGAGCCGATTTTCTAGAAAANGCGGATATTTCTCAGGAGGTAAAGCGGCCGGCGCGTGAAGCTAACAGCTCACCCCCAACTAGTGCTGAGGTCAAGAACACGTGAGTCTATATGTCCACTCCCCCATACGTCTTCAAGGCGTAGTGCTTAATAAGTTAAGCACTGGGACAAATTTATCTTTATTAGTGTCGAGACTACATAGCAAATATGATACAATGATTAATGAATATGGAGCGTTGGGGGTAGGAGAATTTACGGGGGAAACCAAATTACCGAATGGGAGAACCGGCCCAGTCCCAATTATCTACCACAAACCCCACATGACCTGAACTGGGATCGAACCCAAGCCGCAGTAGTGGGAAGCCAGTGACTAATACCCTGAGCTATGGTGCGGCTACACAGATATTGTAATAACGGGCACCTCATAATGTAACATTTCATCACAATTCATGAAAGGCCGACGCGGTCATGCAGTAGCGTTGTTGGTTGAGGGAATATGCTACAAGCCGGAAAGTCGCGGGATCGATTCCAGATGAAGTCATTGGACTTTTCAATTGACTTATTTCTTTCAGCCGCACTGTGGTCCTTGCGTCAACTCAGTCTCTAACAGAACTGAGTAGTAGGAATCTTCCTGGGGCTTAAGAGCAGTCAGCGCCTATGGCTGAACTGATCGTCATCTGTGAGCCGATTGTCTAGAAAATGTGGGAACGTCGACGTCTCACAACCCTATGGGCCCCCACGGCCTGTTACAGCGATAGCTTTAGCTTTTAGCAAGTAGGCAGTTTAACACATGGGAGAGATGACAAGTGGGAAAAGATATTAAGAGAACCTGAACTGAAGAGACACCAGCACAGGTGAAAATTCAGCATAGAAATATGGTAGGGGTTAGCAATATGGATCTGCTGAACATAAAGCGGGGTAAATCCAGTTGTGGGCTCATGTGAACACCATAATGAATCTTCGGGTTCCATAAATACGTAGAAGGGAATTTATTTATCACTAAGGCAACTGTAAAATTTTCAAGAATAACGCTGCTCAGTGGCGTTATAATAATATTAATACTGCCATAGAAGAAATGATACACAATGAAATTCAAATTATCCTTAATGAAAACACAATAACATATGAGTAGCGTCCATTTGTCTATGATTCATCTAAATTGCAACACTTTTTATTTTACACTTCGATACACTCTCTAACACTACATGTTTCGGCCTCAAACGGCCATCTTCAGGTGTTTTTTTTACAGATATTCAATTAAGATTGTGTCGAAACTGCTATACTGTTTCACTGTTCCAATTCATTTTAAAAACCACATGCTCTAGTCTTCTTTTCAATTAAAATAATATAAAATTCTTTTATAATTTGTTACTTATTGTTTTGCTTCACTCAGAGTGTCGTCATTTCCGTAAAATATAAGTTGTTTTCCTTGGCAGCTTGTTCCTCGCGTTAGTTATCTGTAATTTATAAATTCCTATATTGTTTTCATGTTGTGTTTGTTTACTTTTTGTACTCACTTTCTCCTGGTTTGTGTTTCCTCCTCAACGTGTGGTGTTGTCTTTACTAGTGCTGATGCGGTGTAGTTGTTCCTGTATTTATATGCCCTGGTTGTGAGGAGTGGGGAGAGATGTTTTGTTGTGTAATTTTGTATAGTATTTCAAATATAGGGTTATGTGTTTCAGTGTTTGTGTCATTCATATGTAAATCTTCTTTACTAGTTTTGTAAATATGGCATTCCTCCAGTGTGTTAAGATGTTTTCCTTTTTTCCCCTTGTTGTTATGATTTCCATAGTGTCTGTTATTGTGCCGTACCTGTGTCCGGTATTCAATATATGATTTGAATATCCTGAATTACTATTGTTACTTTTTATGTCATGAATGTGTTCTTTATATCTGGTTTTGAATGTTCTCCCTGTTTGTCCAACATATTTCAATGGGCAGTCTAAACATTTCCTTTGATAGATTCCACTTTTATTACATTTATCCATTTGTGGTTTTGGTTTCATAATATTTTGTATTGTGTTTTGTGTGCGGAAAGCTACTTTTATTTTCGTATCTCGAAAAAGTTTTGTGATTTTTCTTACTTCCTTTTCCCTCTACGTAAAGGCTATCCACTTTGTTTTTTGTTGCTGTGAGTTACCCTGTGTGTTTTGTTTTTGTTTCTTCTTGGGGGTATGTTACTAGATAACTTTATGTCATATTCATTATTGTATAATATGTTTTGAATTGTGTTCATTTCTATATCTTTTGCTTTTCTCGTTATTGGGTCTGAATATAATAAACTTATTAAATAGTTTATGGCTGGTCGTTTGTGTTCATGTGGGTGGCATGAACAGTGAAACAGTGTAGCAGTTTCGACACAATTTCGACACAATCTTAATTGTATATATGTAAAAAAACGCCTGAAGATGGCCGTTTGAGGCCGAAACATGTAGTGTTAGAGAGTGTATCGAAGTGTAGAATAAAAAGTGTTGCAATTTAGACGGATTATAGACAAATGGACGCAAATGTGAACAATTGCAACAGGATGCTGAAATACAGAACAATAACATGTGATTTACATAAGATAATAAACGGAATTTTCTATGTATCCCACAAACACTAAACAATTTTTCTTGTATTTCGATATCGGAGAATTCTGCTAGAATTTGACGGTTAATTCGGATTTTTAGCCATATTATTCCACATGAAAGCCTGGTTTGCACAAAGCTCTAAATGGGCGTTCTCATATATCCTATAAACCCAGAAATTTTGATAAAATTTGATGTAGGGGTCATTCGCTAGTTTTCACTTTATTATTTTCATTTCTATATATGTTCAACAAAAGTCAAAGACAATTATATACATATTATATGGTAAATTATATTCTACGTTATAGAGTACAATCTTTACAGTTCTTTCAGAAAAAGACACAGTTTGAAACTTTTCGAAATTAAGAGTTAGTGAGTCTACGAGATTTTAAAAGAGATAATTTCATTTGATAATTGTGAAACCAACGTGATTAATTTTATGTGTTACATTTTCCAAATGGCAGTACAAGATATTTTAGAACTGGCAGACGGACGGGGGCTTCAGGCACGCATGCGTAAACCAGTCGCAATAATTCAGTGAATGTCTGGTAATTGAGGGAGGGAAGTTGAGGAAATCCTTGCTTATGAATTAGGACAGGATCCCTTAAGCGGATTTCTGCTGTAGTGCTGAAGAAAAGTCATATTATACTCGTAATATTATGCATATGAAATTGGCGTCTTAGTTTTTTATTCTTTTCCATTATAGTCTGTATGATGGTGGACGTGGTGATATTGGTGATTAGCTGCGAGTGTTGTAATCAACAACACTCGCAGCTAAGAAGGGAACACACATCACAATACACGGTTTACACAGAATGTAAGAGGAGCGACCCTCATAGTGGAAGAACCACACACATGTTTTAATTATGACACATAAGATGAATAATCTTAACAAGATTTAGTGTGTGTAAATTTATTATAGTTGACATATACGCACTTTTTAAATACACTTTAAATAATTTTATAAAGGCAAGCAATGCAATAGATTAGCGTAATTAGGGCACCTGATGATGGCACTATGTTGCCGAAACATGTCGTGAAGTAACAGGTGAAATTGAGTGCACTACAAGACGGCAACTGTATACATATCATGGAACGTTATACTAATTGTTATATAAAATTACTGGAGCCCTACATCCTGGAATTAATGTATATCACAATCCATGGCAAAGCTTTTAGTAAAGAACTCTCCCAACAAGACAGCGCACAAACACTATAAGTTTTTAGAAACCAGCGCGCTTCGGCTCGGCTCGGCTCACTTCGGCTCTACTTGGCACGGCATGGAGAAACACCGCTTTCCTTACTGTTACAATTTTACTCTTTTTCTGTTCAATTTGTCCTATTTACATATATAATGTAACATGACGCCTGAAAGCCGGAAGTGTGCAGAGAGAAGAGCACGGTAGAGACGTCTGTTGCTAGACAACGGCTGGAAGATACACGTTCCCAAGTGTTACGCTGTCAACGAGAATACACGTCCGTTATTGGCATCGGGTTTGGTTGCCACGGTATTACAGGCGTGTCCGGGACAACGCAGACGTTAACAGCAGAATGGAACCTCTGAAGGAGGTGATTTCTATATCGTTCTCCCAAAGTTATGAAAAAAGGAGAGGCATTTGCCAGACAGGGCAATGAGTCGTACTGAGTAGCAAACAGACGCTGAAGACTTTATTTTATGTGTTATAGTTACAGTAATCTTCAGAGTGGTATAACTATTTGCGGTTACAATGCGTTATAATTGCAGTAATCTTTAATGTTATAATTAATTGTAGTTACGATTTGTGAGTGTTCAATAAATGCAGTCACCAGATCTACCCACAATAATTCGTTACGCTAACCCCTTGTACGTGACAATTGTCACGTGTATCCTGGTAACGCGACAGGAAATAGCGGGTTCTGAACCTGATAACTCGATTGTAACTACAATTCGTTATTACACTTTCACGATTGCTGTATCTATGACACACAATTATAACACTCTCAAGGTTAACACATCAACTGCTGAACTGCCTTGAACGATGTCTTCCTGACGAAACCTCTCGAACAGACCTCACTGCTTCTTATATAGGTTCGGCATGGACCACGCACAGAAAGTCCAGTTCTATTGTTACATAAGGAAGACCACACAGAAAGCAAGTCACATGATTCGTAGCCAGCGTCTTTATTGGTGCGCTGTTGCCTAGCAACGCGCAATAACTTTCCTCCCCGAAGTAGATCTTCCGTTGTTGCCTTGTGTGTACTTGGTCGCGGGTTATTCACCGGCCCGTTATCTAGCAACGCTCGGACATCCACGTTACAATATTGACACTATACTGTACAGCAGCAATACTGACAGTATTAGAATTATCAAGTCGAGGAGGATGAGATGGGCAGGGTATGTAGCACGAATTGGGGCGAAGAGGAATGCATGTAGGATATTGGTGGGAAATACAGAAGGAAAGAGACCACTAGAAAGACCAAGACGTAGGTTGGTAAAAGTAAAAAAAGTAAAGTAAAGCTATCCCTGTACCAGGCCGTGAAGGCCCATAGGGTTGTGAGACGTTGAGGATCCCACATTATCTAGACAATCGGCCTTACGCCCCGGCAGTGCTTTACTCCCCAGGAAAATTATTTAATTCATTCCTGGTACTCATTTCTGTTAGAGGCTGAGTAAACCCCAGGGCTTAGTGCGGCTGGAAGGATTAGGTCAACTGAAAAAATCCAGTGACCTCATCGGGACTTGAATCCGCGACCTAGACGTAGGTTGGTGGACAACGTTAAAATGGATCTAAGATAGGATGGGGTGGTATGGACTGGATTCATCAGTTCAAGATAGAGACCAGTTGAGGGTTCTTGAGAACATGATGATGAACCTTCGCATTCCATAAATGCTGGAATATTCGTGACTATCTGCACTATTGGCGGCTTCTCAAGAAGAGCTCAGCTCCATGAAGCTAGATACTGACATCGTCAAGTAACATTTTAAAAATGTTGAAATATAATACTTACAGTGTCAGGTGGAGCACTGAGCTCTTGAAATAAATGAAGACAAGGCAACTACTACTGTTTCCCTACATACTTACTTGGTTACTTATGGAGCTGAGCCCTTCTTGAGGAGAAGCCAAATCTGCAGCTACTCAAGAATTTCCCAGCATTTTATGGAACCCGAAGGTTCATTACCGTGTTCACAAGAGCCCACCACTGGTCCCTATCCTGAGCCAGATCAATCCAATCAATGCCATCCCATCCTAGCTCTCTAAGATCCATTTTAATATTGTCCACCCACCTACGCCTTGGTCTTCCCAGTGGTCTCTTTCCTTCTGCATTTCCCACCAATATCCTATATGCATTCCTCTTCTCCCCATTCGTGCTACATGCCCTGTCCACACAGCTGCAAATAAATTACCTGGGAAAGAGAGGGTGTTGGAAAGTACGTATTTAGAATATCAGAAGAGGACCGGAAGATGAAAGAGGTTAAGAACCAATGTTACAGACATCAGAGAACTGAGAGTTATACTTGAGATACTTAACATACCAGGCCGCTCTTCAGCCAATTATTGAATGGTGCTAGGAAGTGAAAACATTAGAAATAATTCATTATATGACATGGTTGTACCCAAAGCAATGGGCGAATCCCAATAAAACTCGGCCGTTAACTCGTGTGAAATTACAGGCTTCGTATTTAAACTTTGTGTGTGTGTGTGTGAGAGAGAGAAACTGTAATCATTTGAAAAGGAAGAGCGACTCAAGTGATTAGTGCCCTCCTTCAAGTCCAAGTAATGGAATGCAAGCGGTCATGTGCTACAGTCTCCGGCCAGCAACCTACATTTCCGCTCTCTGTGTGACAAGGACATAAAGTACACAGTGTCTTCATTAGTGTCCTGCGTCTATTAGCAGTTGAGGTTGCTTTTGTAGAAACACCAGTTTATACCGCACAACACGTCTTTAGAAATATATAACTTGTGGTGTATTCCTAAAGCATTAACAAGAATATTTGCGCATTAGTTAGAGAAATGTCTGTGAGTGTCGTGCCGGGACAGTCTATCCAGTATTATGTGAAATTCTTATATGGACGGATATTTATAATGCAATCAGAGGGGCTTTAAATTTAATTAAAAACTGTGACACTTTTAAATTCACTCTTTGTTCTGGTTCTTGAATTCAATGATTTAATTGGGTGTTCTACTGGCTGGTGAGTACGCGTATGACAAATCAAAACCTGATTTATGAGGGAATTAAGAGACGACTGAACTCGGGTAATGCTTGCTACCAATCAGTCCAGAACCTTTTGTCTTCTCGTCTGCTGTCCAAAAACATAAAAATTAGAATATACAAAACTATAATTTTGCCTGTGTTTTTGTATGGGTGTGAAACTTGGTCTCTGACATTAAGGGAGGAACATAGACTGAGGGTGTTTGAGAACAGGGCGTTGAGGAGAATATTTGGACCAAAGAGAAATGAAGTGACAGGAGATTGGAGAAAACTGCATAATGAGGAGCTTCATTACTTGTACTGTTCCCCAAGTATAATTAGAATGATCAAGTCGAGGATGGTGAGGTGGGCAGGGCATGCAGCACGAATGGGGAAGAAGAAGAATGCATATAGATTTTGGTGGTAAAGCCAGATGGAGAAAGACCACTGGGAAGACCAAGGTGTAGGTGGGTGGACAATATTAAAATGGATCTTAGAGAGATAAGATGGGATGGTATGGATTGGATTAATCTGGTTCAGGATAGGGACCAGTGGATGGCTCTTGTGAACACTATAATGAACCCTTGGGTACCATAAAATCCTGGGACCATTCTTGAGCAGCTGCATAATTGGCGGCTTCTCAAGAAAGTTGAGCTCCATGAGTGAGTGAGTACATGAATGATTCCATTTTAGCGGCTATTTTTGATAATAAATATAAACGAAATGCAGTTTAAAAAATTAACATAATTGTAAATAACTAATTCTATGGAGCTGAGTCCTTCTTGAGGAGCCGCCAATCGCTCAGCCACTCAAGAATTTCTCAAAATATTATGGAACCCGGAGGTTCATTTCCGTGTTCACAAGATCCTTCTACTGGTCCCGATCCTGAGCCAGATCAACTCAGTCCATATCACCGTCTAAGATCGTTTTAATATTATTCTCCCATTTACGTCTAGGTCTTTCAATGTGTCTCTTTCCTTTTTCCTTTCCCACAAAAGTTCTATATGCATTTCTTTTATCCCCATGCATGCCACATGCCCTACCTATATCCTCTTCTTCGGAAACATAAATTATTCCTTTCTTCACGGTATTTTCCTCACACCAAAAGGCCGAGTGTGCTATCATTCTGACCATTTAACAACTCTTAGATCGCACAAACACGCTCCCGAGTTACGGAAGAGACGTGTCTTTGAAAGCATGCTCGTATTGTGAAATTCCGCAAGGTGAACATTTCTTTTCGATTGATTCCCATGTTATAAATGGAGATGCATTTTTGGGGGAAAACATTTCTGCCAAGTTTATGATAAAAGCATTTCTTACCAGACAGAAATAAAATAAGCAGGCCATATTTGTCCCTATGCGCAATTAGTTGAAGACCATTCCACGAAGACGTATGGGGGAGTGGAAACATAGCTCCATCATTCTTGAACTCTGCACTAGACAGAGATATTTACCTCTTGAGCCGGTCACAGTAGCCACGCGGTCTAAGGCATGAACTGTCTTCGCTCGCTCTGAGTGGGTTCGAATTTCACTCAGGGCATGAATGTTAGGTGTGTGTGTATGCGTTTATTCTGTGTTTAGGTAGAGGCCTTGCGACGGGCTGATCACTCGCCCAAGGAGTCTTACCATCTGCTTAAAAATGATTGCGGAACTGAATAAGAGGTCTGGGCCCTGGACGGGCTGGAAGAGCAGTTGAAAAAAATATCTTGGCGTTTCCGATTTCGTCTATTATCTAAATAGACTGTTTCCCGACTTCGCCGGTTACAGGGTTCTCAACTACATTGTTGCTGTGTCATTGCTCTATTATGACAGAATTGGAGACGGGCTTCGAGGTTATTTTCTTGGAAGACGCAACTCGTCTGCGAAATGATTACATAGTGTATTAATATATACGTGTCACGTGACGGAGTGTAACTCTTTTGGATTTATGACTCAGTTTATGTACACTTTGGTACAGAGCGTGACTACATCTTACAGTTCACTATTACGCTCACACTAGCGACAACGGTTGCGTCTTCACTCTTGTTGCTTGGTAGCGGCTTCAACGGCGGACGTTCCCCATCCCCTGGGTTCCCAAACTATCCCCAACCACAGCTACCAGCTTCTAACAGCAACAGCTCACAATGGCTGAACCCCAGCAGAATACCATGTAGACACCAGCAGCAGTTTAACATTAATGTGTGGGCAGGTATTGTAAGTCCGCATGTTTTGCCACACCGGCTTACAGTCAACCATTATCGAGATTTCCTCATACATGATCTGCCAAAGTATCTGGAAGGCAGAGCACGAATGCGGTACATCCATGATGGTGCTCCGGCATATTTTAGCCGTACTGTGCGAGTTGTTCTCAATAACGCCTGTCATGATGATGGACAGGTACAGGAGGAAACATTACATGTTATACACGCTCGCCTTTGGATTTTTACTTCTGGGGGTCACCCAAAAGACCTTTTGTCTGCAGATCTTTTGACAGCGAAGAGAGACTTCACCATCGCACTGTGGATGCCTGTCAGTCTATCCACAACTACCCCGCCATCTCTGAACGGAGGCGGCTGTTCATGATGAGACGTGTCAAGGCGTGCATTGATTCTTATGGAGGACATTTTTTTTATTTATTTTAGATTTTAGCAATCAGAATATTACACAATTCTATAAGCTAAAGTGCTGATTACTCATTAGATATACTAATGACTAGTGGCATGAACAGGTTGATATCCAGCGAAATCACCTGTATAATCTATAATTAGTATCTATACATTAACTTAAGAGTATGAAGAATGCAGTCTTCTGGGATTTGGCACCGTGTATATGTGGTGTTAACCGACGTTTCGGAGGAACGTATCGCCCCCATCTTCAGGGTTGAAGAAAAAGTATAAGTAAATCTGCAAGCGACAACACCGTGAGACACGATAAAGCAGACTAAAGAGTATACCGTTAGAGCAGAGAGGGAAGGGGATGAACTGCAAGTGAACAAGTGAAAGCAGTGGTGTGGGAGGGGTGGGGGAAGGGAGCCGGGACAAGCGATTTTGTGTAGGGGAGAGATAGCAAGGTTAACTGGCTGGGCTTTAACTGTGAGCTGAG
>NW_019737985.1:542076-544633 GCF_002891405.2 Cryptotermes secundus
AATACATGTTTGATTTTGTAGATAAGTCCAGTGTGCCAGACCTTGTCGAAAGCCTGACTGATGTCGAGGAATACTCCACTGCAGTATTGTTTGTGTTCGAACGTTTTGTTTATGGCTTGTATAATTCTGTGAACTTGTTGCACGGTGGAGTGTTTCTGGCGAAACCCAAACTGGACGGAGGACATTGTGAACACTCATTTTAAACGTACGTTTTCAGCTATAACTAACAAATTAAATGTTTCCAGACACATGTTGACATGGACATTTTTCTTATTTTGGTATATGAAACACGGCGCCCAAAATTTGTCCGAAACTTGTAGCTATGCCTTGCATATAACCGGCACCAGTGTTTTACGTATTCGTTATTTTATTTGAAAACTAAAGGACGCCTTCAAGTTTGTTTCTATCCTTGTCTCTGCGTAACAATTGCAGTTCGTGAACCATAATGAGGGCTGAGGGCTGAGCAAGTGTACCTGTCCCACGTGCCTGAAGGTCTGATATTCGTTTGTGCCTCGTGCCTTCTTTTCCATATACTCCAGGTAACTGACCCTTATACACGACAGGAATGCAACAACCGTAATAATATGGTTCGCTGTTTTAGAAGGCATACGTAGCATGTAAGGTGGTGATAGCCGCTGTTAAACAAAGATATCATCTGTATCAAATAAGTATCAGCCATGTTAATACTAGGAATTAGTGGGTTTCTGGACTTTGTTCATCGTTCCGTATAAAAAAAACTGGACATCACAACGTTTTCGAATGTTAATGCTCTGAAGCTCTGTGACATATTAAGATAGAATACAAATAAAATGGACTGAAGGAGAATACTTCGTTTCCAAGTGAGTCCCACGAGATTTTTCATGCATTATTTTTTCCTTGTTCGTTTATTTTATGTGCATATGACATTTCAGGTTCTGCTGCATTGTTGCAAAACTTGTCGTCCTGTAGATATCGAAGTATACTGAGTTGAAATAAAGCCAAATCAAAGATGAATTAGAAATGTGTATAGGGTCATTCAATGTGAAGTCATCCAGATAGGTCGCTCGGCCATTTAAAAAAAAATATTTTGTACACTTATTTTTACATATTTTCATACTTCAAACATATTTTTAAGACATTTTTAATCCACTCGGTTCTTCCGGTAAAGCCGTTTTTATAATGCGAAAGAAACGCGCTCTCGGCTGAAATGGAGGTTTGTGTTATAATCTATATCTTGATATCCATTGAAGCTAGAGACTCCAGTAAAAAACCAATTTGTTCCCCATGATATGAACTATAAATCATATTATTACAAGAGTTTACTTAACTAGTTAGTTAGTTAGTTATTTAGAGTGGGTGGGTTTCCCCATGCACCGCGACCAGTTTGATCTACTGTGCTTCCCTCTATGATATTCTACCAGTCTCTTTACCCTACCGATAAATGGTGCGTACCATCAGTCCCGCCGAGCAAGCGAGTTCGGTCACTTGCTTAGCGGTGTCTATAATGCTTCCCTCATCTATCAGAGGCCTTAGAGATTATTGTTGGGCGGGAAACGTCCTGGAATTTGGCTCAGTGATCCCCTTTGGGGATATGAGGTTCTTTACGTGCCGTAAAGTTACGACACGGGACACACAGCTTAAAGTCCCTCCCGGAGGACTTGTTCCCTGAATTTTTCCGCCCTTAAAAATTCGACGATCTCCGCCTGGTATTTGAACCCGCGTACCACGAGTCATGAGGTGGTAACGTTACCTCTAGACTACGGAGGCCGCTTTACTTAACTAACTTCTTCTAGGTCTCCCCAAAAGAAGATAAAATTGATGACATAAAGGATAGAATCTATGAAGAACTAGAACATGCATTTGATAAATTCCCAAAGTACCCTATGAAACTTTTGTTAGGAGATTTCAATGCCAAAGCAGGGAGGGAAGACATTTTCAAACCAACAATTGGGAATGAGAGTTTGCATGAGATTAGTAATGATAATGGAGTTAGAGTAGTGAACTTTGCCACATCAAAAAATCGTAATGTCAAAAGTACAATGTTCCCACATCGTAACATCCATAAATTTACTTGGACATCTCCTGATGGGAAGACACACAATCAAATTGACCATATTTTGATAGAGAGGAGACGGCACTCAAGTATACTTGATGTCCAATCATTCAGGGCAGCAGATTGTGATACTGACCATTACCTGGTGGTGGCAAAGGTTAGGGAAAGACTGGCAGTGAGCAAACAAACAACACACAGACTTCATATGGAGAGGTTCAATCTCAAGAAATTAAATGAGGTAGAGGGTAAAGAGCAGTATTGTGTTGAAATCTCAAATAGGTTTGCGGCTTTGGAAAACTTGGACACTGAGGTGGATGTTAATAAAACTTCGGAAAATATTAGAGAGAATATAAAAGAGAGTCTAGCTTATTATGAACCGAAGAAGCATAAGCCATAGGATGCTCAAAATTATTAGATCAAAGAAAGCAGGCCAAATTGCAGTGGTTACAGGATCCAAGTGAGTTAAATGGGGCTAATCTGAACAATAAAAGACGTGAAACCAGCAGGCATTTCAGGAAAAAAAAA
>NW_019737985.1:545486-558726 GCF_002891405.2 Cryptotermes secundus
GTAGATACCATAAAGAAAAACACACAAACTTTAACTGACGCAAGTAATGAGGTTGGTGTAGAAGTAAACACAGAGAAAACTAAGCACATGTTACTGTCTCGTCACCAAAATGCAGGGCAAAATCATCACATAAAGACAGGAAACAGAAGTTTTGAAAATGTGGCACAGTTCAGATATTTGGGAACAATGATAACAGATCGAAACCTGTTTAAGGGGGAAATTAAGAGGCGATTGAACTCGGGTAATGCTTGCTACCATTCAGTCCAGAAACTTTTGTCTTCTCGTCTGTTGTCCAAAAACATAAAAATTAGAATATACAAAAGTATAATTTTGCCTGTGGTTCTGTATGGGTGTGAAACTTGGTCTGTGACATTAAGGGAGGAACATAGACTGAGGGCATTTGAGAAGAGGGTGTTGAGGAGAATATTTGGACCAAAGAGAGATGAAGTCACAGGAGATTGAAGAAAACTGCATAATGAGGAACTTCATAACTTGTACTCTTCTCCAAGTATAATTAGAATGATCAAGTCAAGGAGGATGAGGTGGGTAGGTCATGTAGCACGAATGGGGGAGACGAGGAATACGTATAGGATATTGGTGGGAAAGCCAGAAGGAAAGAGCCACAGGGAAGACAAAGGCGTAGGTGGGTGGACAATATTAGAATGGATATTAGAGAGATAGGATGGGATGGTATGGATTGGATAGATCTGGCTCAGGATAGGAACCAGTGGAGGGCTCTTGTGAACACGGCGATGAACCTTCGGGTTCCATAAAATGCTGGGAAATTCTTGAGTAGCTGCAGAATTGGCGGCTCCTCAAGAAGGGCTCAGCTCCATGAGTAAGTAAGTAAGTAACTTCTTCTAGGTCTTATTAAGCTTGAAACATTCCTATCGAGTTTGGAAAAAAACGCTATTTTTGACCTTCAAAAACCAATGTGAGGGGGAAAGTATCAGATATGTGGTTTGTACCCTCTGTTGTCGCCTATATGGGGAATATAATTACGTACAGAGTGGGCCAGACTCAATTAGGCAGTTTTTGATTAGATGTTATTTTTATTGATAAATGTTAACAATTGAAATGTTTACAAAAATGGAATCGCACACACATAAGTCATCGATTTTCAAAATGCTGGTCAACCTGGGCACCGCCTAAGTCAACACAGGCTTGCAGACGCAAAGCAACTTTTTCACACGCCTTTCTACACATATTTACCGGAACTTTATAGAACTCCTGAACAATCACCTCAAGCAGATGTTTCACACTGTCAATGGGATTAGCGTACACCTTGTCTTTGAGGTAACCCCAAAAGAAAAAGTCTGGTGGGGTGATGTCGGGTGATCGGTCTGGCCACTCCACAGGCCCTCGACGCTAAATGCAGCGTTGAGGAAAAACTTGATGCAAGAACGCCCGAACAATATTGGCGAAGTGTGGTGGGGCCCCATCTTGCTGCCACCACAGTTCATCAAAGTTCTCTCTCCTCTGAAGTTCTGGGATGACACTTTCCCTCAGCAGCTTTAGGTAGTTTTACCCCGTGATGCAACCTTCAAAGAAGAACGGGCCGATCAGTCCTTCGTACGTCATGCCGCCCCACACCATCACTCCCGGGGACTGGAAATCGTATTCAATGGTGGCACTGAGGTTCTCTGGCCGCCAAAACACGCAGTTGTGTCTGTTGACCGATCCTGATGTGTGAAATTTGGCCTCATCAGTCCAGACAATATTCCGGATAAGGTCAGGGTTCTCCTGAAACTTGGTCAGCATCAACTCGGCGAACTCAAGTCGCCTGTCGAAGTCGTCCTCGTTAAGAACATGAATAAGCTGTGGATAGTATGGCGTCAGCTTCATGTCACTCAAAACTCTCCGCAAACTTGTCCTCGAAATGTCCAGTAGGGCCGACAAACGGCGGGTTGACTTCGATTTCTGAGGAGATGATGCCAGTTCCGCAGCAACACATGCTTGTGTGTCAGCAGTTCGGACAGTTCTCGGCTGACCAGGATGCTTGGGATTCAAAGCACTGGCAGTTTCATCAAACTGCTTGTTTATTCGGACGATTGTGTCCCTGTGGACTGCTGGCTGTCCAAACTCTTCCAACATCCTGCGCTGGACTTCTGATACATTGTTAGTAACTGAGAAAAGGCGCACACATTTTACACGCTGCTCGACAGACAGCCGTCTACCGGCCATAACGTTTCCTCGATGCGCACTAAGTAGGCAGAGTATTGATCTCGTTCACAGCATACCGTATGATGCTGCCATCTGTCGACAACAAAAGGTACTTTCCCATTATCCCGTGTGTTGTTGGATTGGTTAGTTATTAATGACCAAAACTGCCTAATTGAGTCTGGCCAACCCTGTAGTTTTGAACCCCGTACCTATTTTTAAAAATTTCCAGGAGCTTCCAAACTTTGCTCTGGGCCCGAAATCGGTCACCTTAACATCTCTACCTCCGGTGGGGAAGCTCCGAAAAATTTGAAGTTCATAGCAAATAATGCTCTGTTACACAGCAACTTAGAGATAAAATTACAACTTTGACATTGGACTAATAGCGAAGTTGTGGGTACTTTGAATTTTACCCAAAAAATCAATACCTCAACAAGTGGCATACATGCATCCAATGGTATTAGTGTTTTTTCATTCGGCATAAAAGACGAGAGATTTATCTTTTGTCATTCCGAGCAGTAAGTACAGGCCTGAAAATAATAAAAATATATCATTATTTGCTATGAATTTCAAAATTTTCGGAGCCTCTCCACCAGAGATATGAGATGTTAAAAAAGGCCGATTTTGGGCCCAGAGCAAAGTTTGGAAGCTCCTGGATAATTCTGGAAATTAGGTACGGAATTCAAAACTACGTAATTATATTTCCCATGCAGGCGACAACAAAGGGTAGAAATCACAGATCTAATACGTAATTTCCTAATTCAATTGGTTTTCGAAAGTAAAAAATAGCTTTATTCCCAAAATCGTTAGGTAAGTTCCAAGCTTAATTAAACCTAGAGAAAGTGAGTTGAATAAAAATTTGTAATGAAAGAATTTGTAGTCCATATCATGAGAAACAAATTGGTTTTCCATTGGAGTCTCTAGCTTCAATAGTAATCAAGATATAGAAGATAACGCAAACCTCCATTTCAGCCAAAAACGCGTTTTTTTCGCATTATAAAAACGGCTGTACCGGGAGAACCGAGCGGATTAAAATTTTTTTAGAAATGTTTTTGAAGTATGGAAATATGTAGAAATAAGCGTACAAAATATTTTGACTTCACGTGGAATGACCCTATATTTTTTTAGTGCCCTTGAAATTAAAGTTTTCTAGATATGGTAAGGACATATAAGTAAAATATTCTTCCATCCCTCCGTGTCTATCCGCATTTTTTCCTTGAAACTAGGCCTGCCGAAAAGATTTTAATGAAATCTGGTATTACGTTTCCCTACGCTCAAATACGAGCATAGACGAGGAATTTAATTTTGAAGATTCTGATATTCTAGATTGTAACGTCATGTAGTCCGGTAAAATTTCATCTACATTTCGGAGGAACGTGCCACTTCCATCTTCAGGATGGAAAAGTAAATGATGAAAGAGACCAGCAAGAATCAGGTGCCAAGCAGAGCCAGCAGATATTGCTCGATTCTGAAGTTGGAGGCGATACCTTCCGCCAAAATGCTGGTGAACTTTTACCGGACCGCTACATAGCGTCACATCACACAAGATTAATATCTTTTTCTTTTTCTTTTTTTTAAATTTCCTTAGTGGGGGGTGGAGTCCAACTGGGTCCACTCAGCACGGCGGCCACTGATTGGCCTATTGTAGCCTGCCCCAGGTGATTATGATGATGGAGAATTTGGTGGAATGAAGATTGGCAGGCGAAACCGAAGTACTCTGAGAAAACCCGCCCCAGCGCCACCTTTTCCACCACAAATCCCTCTTGACCAGACCCGGGGTCGAACCCGGGCCGCCGCGGTGGGAAGCCAGCAACTAACCGCTTCTATGACGCGGCCTAAATGTCGAAGCTTGCTGTCTTCTAGGGAGTGACGCCTTGTAACCTGGTAGAACGTTACCAGCGTTTCCAAAGAATCTATTATCCCAGTATTCACGGTGGAAACGTTACCAGTTTTCTTACGAGCGTCCAGTTATCCCGTAGAAGTTTCCCAGACTGCACGTCGTGACAACCCATCACACAGGACGCTACATAGTCACCGCTCTGGTAAAGCTATCCCAGTAATAGGCCGTGGAGGCCCATAGGTTTGTGAGACGTTGAGGCTCCCACATTTTCTAGACTGTCGGCTCACAGAAGGCGGTGAGGTTGTCAACCTTACGAGCCGGCCGCCCTTTACCCCCAGGGATATTCCTGGTGCTCATTTCTGTTAGAATCTGAGTCGACTCCATGGCCATAGTGCGGCTGGAAGGATTAGGTAAATTAAAAAAAAATCACCTAATCGGGATTTGATCCCGCGACCTTCCGGCTTGCCTCAACCAACGATATCACATGCCCCGGTCACGGTCTGACCACCTCAAATTCAACAACGTTATCATATTCGATTTCACTGCAGTTATTCCGATAAGCTAGTTAATTTTACTCGTGTTAATATTAAGTAAATTTATTAATTCATTGATAATTATAAAGAGTTATTCAGTAAATTAAACATTTAACAGGATCCAAACTACTTTCGAGTTTCATCAAACTTAGTATCGGTAAAACCACACTAAATTTTACATAGCATTTTGATTTTGGTTTGGTTCGGAGACTTCTGAGGGTCATGTAATTGGAAGCATAAATTAATTATTGTTTGAATCTTCTAAGTACTTCGACAGTTTAAAGTTAAATTTGTTACATGCTGCTTATGTTATGCTCTTACGCAGAATGCAGATTATCTGCAAGTTTCGTTCACACTAATTAATTTTAAGATCCACTTTACTATTCGCCTAGTTGAACATATGAAATTAATGACTTCTGGTAGGTCGTTACAATTCTAAACTTATTAACCACTGCCATATGAAAGTTAAATCCGTGAATATACTCAGAATAGCCACGTGGAAAGCCAACGGACTGCTTAATCATAAGCAGGAGGTAATAACATTTTTAAACATAAAAAAGATTGATGTCCTACCTATCTCTGACTCCGAAGTCACCGAAATAACAACATTCAACATACCGCAGTACATCACCTGCAGTACACCCCACCCGAATGGCACCGCCAATGGAGGCTCGATAATAATCATTCGTAAATCTATCCCTCACAATGAATGATCTAAATTTCAAACAGATACGATTGAAGCAACCACCCTCGAAATTAAGGCCTTTACATGGCAGTTCACAATCACTGCTATATACAGTCCCCCACGGCACAGCATATCTACAGATGAATACAAGGATTTCTTACAGTCTCTTGGTACCCGATTTATAGCAAGAGGCGACTGGAATGCTAAAGACACAAGCTGGGGATCGAGAATTATCACTACAAAAGGCCGAAATCTTCTAGGAGCAATGACTAATAGTAACTATAACTTCTTAACTAACGGAGAACCTACTTACTGGACAAGTGACCACAAGAAAATTCCTGATTTATTAGACGTTTTTGTAACAAGTGGAATAACAAGAAACAACTCTATAATAGAATCAAACGCCGACCTCACGTCTGATCACATCCCAGTTATAGTCAGTTTGAGCACTATAGATATCAAAATAATCACCTCCTCCTAAACTAACTACAAGAAATACCGACTGGACTTCCTCACAGCGACGCTTGGAAAGAAATGTAAACCTCAAACTGCGACAGAAATCTCCAGAGGACATTGATGAAGCAGTGCAGCACTTCACCAGATTGGTGCAGAATACTGCCTGGAAATCAACCCGGGAAAGCAGACAGACTGAAATAAACACCACGGACATACCTCTGTACATTCGTCAGCTAGTTGCCGAAATACGTCGAGCTAGAAGAATTTGGCAAAGGTCACGAAACGTTGTGGATCAACATATCTACAATAGACTAAGCAGAGAACTAAAAAAGGCTCCTAGGGATGCTCAAAACAACACCTTCGAACGCTATATCACCAACCTTTCTGCGAACGACCACACACTGTGGAAAGCGACACAAAAACTAAAAAGACCACAAGCGCATGTTCCTCCAATTCGAAAATCTAACGGGCAGTGGGTTCGCTCAGACAAAGAAAAAGCTGACATGTTTGCTTCACACTTAACTGAAGTCTTCAAAATGGAACCAGATGACGAAGATGAAGAAATGGAATACTCCCTCAATACCCCTTGCCAAATGTCTCTGCCCATAAAAGCTTTCTCTCCTAAGGAAGTGAAGGAAGAAATAAATCGACTCAATCCACGTAAAGCCCTAGGGTATGAGTTGATCACCGGACAGATATTAAAAGCACTTCCGAAAAATGCTATCGTTCTACTATGCACCATATTCAATGCCATATTAAGGCTCTCCTACTTCCCTACAACTTGGTAATACACCGAAATAATAATGATACACAAACCTGGAAAGCCCCCACAAGAACTATTGTCTTATAGCCCATTAGTCTGCTACCTGTCACCAGTAAAGTTTTGGAAAGAATTTTGCTTTAAAGGATATATGCAGATCATGAGCTAGTAACAATAGTTCCCAATCATCAGGTCGAATTTCGTGAACGGCACTCTACAACCCATCAAGTTCACAGAATTGTAAATGAAATCTCCAGGAGTCTCAAGGAAAAGAAATTTTTTAACGCTGCATTTCTTGATATATCTCAAGCCTTTGACAAAATATGGCACCAAGGCTTACTCTTCATATTATAAAATCTCACTGTCTCAAAATTATTATCTCCTTCTAAAATCATACCCCTCCAACAGAAACTTCTCCATCAAGCACTCAGACCAACAATCCAATCTATATCCCATTAAATCCGGAGTACCACAAGGCAGTGTCCTGGGGCCACTGTTATTTACGATCTGTACAGCTGATATACCCGAAACCGAAAGATAGCATCTTTCGCTGATGACGTGGCTCTCGTTGCTATTAGTGAAAACCCGCTAACAGCGTCTCAAAACCTGCAAAATCACCTTAATTTACTCAGCGACTGGTACACTACTTGGAGAACAACGGTTAATCAAAGGAAGTCTCTCCAGATAACATTCACCGCGAGACATGAAAGGTGCCCACAAGTAACAATGAACAAGTGCAAATACCTACAGCCACAGAAACAAAATATCTCGGCCTCCATCTCGATCAGAGGCTCACTTGGAGACAACACATCCAAGCTAAAAGAAAACAACTTGACATGAAATATCGTCAAATGTATTGGCTTCTCAATAGAAAATCAAAGCTCTCTTTGACTAACAAAATAGTACCATACAAAACTATATTGAAACCTATTTGGTCCTATGATCTTCAACTCTGGGGATGTGCAAAGTCGTCGACAATCAATCTCATCCAGAGATTCCAATCAAAAACACTGAGGGCAATTGCAGACACGCCATGGTATGTGAGCAACCTTACACTTCATAACTACTTAAAGATACTCTTGGTCAAAAATGAAATACTAAGAATGGCTAACAGGTACAAAAACCAAACTGTAAACCATGACAACGAATTAATAGAAGAGCTATACACCAACGGTCCAGCGACAAGAAGACTGAACAGAACATGGCCCCAAGACATCATGAATCAATGAAATGGACTACATGTAGGAGAAGGATCACTGGACGTTTCCCTTGCAAGCTAACCACCTACAACACATTTACTTAATTCTCTGTAATGATTAGGGACCGGATTTTAATGCAAATGCATATTTCTTTTTTGCAACCAGAAAGTATGCTTGTTTGGATATATGTATGAATTACTTCATTTCTTAAAATTTGGACATGATTTGATGGTGCATATAAATGCATATTTTGCCTGTTTTATGAATAAGCATCATATTTTCGAAGATCTCTATTTATACTGCATATTTCCCTTTTAAAATGTCTTAATATATTTTAATTTTATGTTTTCAATTATGGTCATGTGTATACAATTTTTCTTTTCCCTATTAGAATATGTTGCATATTTTTTTTTTATTAACTGCGTATTTACAATCTGCTCTCTTTGTGGAGCATTGAGTAAATCTGTGGGCGAGTGGCATGAGTGGAGCATTCATCCTCTGATGAATCCCCTATCAGTCCTGTAGATGGTTGATATTGTTTGCCGTGTCTTCAGCGGTTTCGGGGAGGTCAGTGGGCCATTGCCGTTTTAGTCCCCTTGGCACCTTTGGCATTTGTATAGGAGTAGTTTGTTGTTCATGGACAGTTTAGATTTTTGTCCCAGGAGCCAAGACATTTCCTTTAGTTTTAGGTTTATCTGCTGTCGTTTGGTTTTGATATGCTTATGCCATGTCAATTTCTGGTCTAAGTGTAGACCTAGATATTTCACTTCGTTTTTAACTGGTATGGGAATGTTGTTTATCGATACCTGTGGGCATACTATTCGTCTTGTTGTGAAGGTAATGTGGACCGATTTGTTCTGGTTTATGTTGATCTGCCAGTTGTGAAACCAGTGCTGCAGAAGATTTAGGTGTTGTTGGAGATTTTCCGAGGCTATTATTGGATCGTTACTTGTTGCTAGGATTGCGGTGTCGTCCGCGAATGTAGCCACTGTTGTTTTGGTTGTTGTGGGGAGATCTGCAGTATATATTAGGTATAGTAAGGGGCCCAGAACACTGCCCTGTGGTACTCCTGATCGTATCTGGTGGCATTGTGAATAGTCATGGTTGAATTTGACTTGGAAATGTCTTTCCGTTAGGTAGGACTTTAGTATGAGGTAATACGGGCCAGGAAGGGCCTTCTTGATCTTGTATAGTAGGCCAGCATGCCAGACCTTATCGAAGGCCTGGGCAACATCCAGAAATACGGCTGTGCATAGCTTTTTTTCCTCAAGGCTAGCTGCTATTGTGTTTACGATTCTGTGGGATTGCTGTATTGTTGAGTGCTTCTTCCTGAAACCAAATTGGTAATCAGGAATGATAGTGGATAAGTCTACATCTTTTTCGAGTCTGGTTAGTAGCAGTCTTTCAAATATTTTTGACGGGATTGGCAAGAGGCTGATTGGGCGATATGAGCTTGTTTCATTAGGTGGTTTGCCGGGTTTGTGGATCATTATGATCTGCGCAAATTTCCATGTGGGCTGAAAGTACGACAGTCTGATCATAGCGTTGAAGATGATTGTTAGGAGCACTATCGCTTTTCGTGGAAGCTGTTTAAGTATGGTTGCTGTGATGAGCTCGTAACCGGGTGCTTTGTGCTCGTTTAGGTTTTCTATTACCCGTTGTGTCTCTCCTGGAGTGAACGGTTTGATTGGTGGTGCCATTTGGCAAGGCACGTCTAGGAAGTTTATTATTTCTTCTTGATTTCCATTGATATTTGGGAGGGGTGAGAACACTTGTTTGAGGTGGTCAGCAAATGTTGTCGCCTTTTCGGGATCGCTTTTCGCCCATGTACCATCGGCTTTTCTTATTGGTGGTATTGCGGTTTGTGGTCTCTTGAACTTTTTTGTGGCTTTCCAGATTGTATGATCTTCTTTGTTGAGGGATGTGATGTATCGTTCGAAGGTGTTGTTCCTCATTTTGGTTAGCGCTCTGTGTAGTTTTCGCCTCAATCGGTTGTAGGTAAGCCAATCTTCAGTATTTCTCGATCTCTGCCATCTGCCCCGCGCTTGTCGTTTTATTACAACCAGCTCTCTGATGGAGACCGGGATGTTATTTGAGTCGTTGTTTCGTTTATCGGCTATGGTTGGGGTTGAGTACCATCCTGCCGCTTGTATTGTGGTAGTGAAATGTTGTGTGGCTTCGTCTAATTCTTGAGGTTCTTTGATTCTTAGATTTAGGTTGATGTGTTCGTCGATGTACGTGCGAAAGTTATCCCAGTTGGTTTGGTTTGTACTGAGCGTTGGCATGCTGGGGTTGTTTATTTGGTATCTGCTTAGTGTTGCTATCACTGGGGTGTGGTCAGACGATAGTTCGAAATTCGATTCGACTTGGATGTAGCTGGCTGTTATGCCACGGAGGACAAAGAAGTCTAGTAGGTCGGGTTTCTTGTTAAGGTCGGATGGCCAGTACGTCGGTTCTCTGGTACTGATATGCTTGCAGTTGTTAGCGTGTATGGCCTGAAGTAGGTTTCTACCTTTTGGCGTTGTTAGCCTCGCTCCCCAGTCTATGTGTTTTGAGTTCCAGTCGCCACCTATGAGGAATCGAGTTCCTTGCGATTGGAGGAAAGTGGTGTATTCGCTGGTAGAGATTGGATGTCTCGGCGGGCAGTAGATTGCGGTTACGGTAAATGGCCATGGCTTTGCAGTGACTCGTATACTAGCGGCTTGTATTTTGTCGGTTTGATAGTGCACAAGTTCGTGGTGAGGTATCGAGTTTCTGACGATCACGGCTGCGCCCCCGTGGGCCCTGTCGTCTGGGTGATGAATGTGATATATCTTGTAGGTAGGGATCTTGAGTACAGTTTTGCTGGTGAAGTGCGTTTCTGATATGAGGGCGATGTCTATTTTGTGCATGCTAAGGAATGTTTGTAGTTCCATTTTATGACTGGATAGCCCATTGGCATTCCAGACTGCCAATCGTAGTGGGTTCTGAATTAGTTCACAATTTTATTGATGACCGTGCTGAGCATGTTGATTATCATGCTGTTTTGACTGATTAATTGGTTAAACATGGCTTTGAATTCGTTTAGGAATGCGGAAAGTTGTTCGGTTACGTTGGGTGGTTGCTGATTTTGTGTGACTATCTGAGAGTAGGGGGTGGGTTGGTGCAATGGTATTGGGACAAAGTTGATGTTATCGCTGTTGTTGTTGTTGCTGTTGTTTAACACTTGTTGTTGGGTGGTAGGTAGAAAGGGGAATTCGTTCAGATCGGTCGTGTTGATGATTGGGTTTGGTTTGTGTGCAGCGGTGAGTTTCGATGAATGTGCTCCGCGTCTTGCGTTTTGTAGGTTTTTGTATATGTTGCATCCTTTGTAGTTGGCCGGATGGGTGCCTCCACAGAGCGCACATTTTGGTGGGGTATTTGGGCTTTTTTTGCAACTGGTGGAATTATGCTCTTCTCCGCATTTGACGCAGGCGTACGGTTTCATGCAGTATGATTTAGTGTGTCCGTAGCACTGGCACCTTGTGCATTGCACGATGGTGTTTTTCTTTCTTGGGGCCTCCACCCTGATTCTCGAGTTGCACAGGAATTCGATGTCGTAAATATTCTTGTTGTTTTCTTTCGGTTCTATATCCACAAAGAATAGGGGCAGTGGCTCCTTCGTTTGTCGGTGTTGGATGTTTAGTATATTGCGGACTGTGTGGCCATGGTTTTGTAGTTCTTCTTTTATTTGTTCTGTGGGTATTGTATGGTGCAGGTTTCGCAGGACAATACGGTAAGCCCTTTCGTCTCTGATTTGATAGGTGTGATGCATAATCTTGTCTTCCTGGATTTTCCTAATTAGTTTCCTGTAGGTGTCTGCGGTATTAGTGTTGATTTTGATTGTTTCTTTGGGGAGTGCTTTGCAATAATACTGCTCTTCTTCAACGACTTCGCTTATATATTTAATCATTTCTCTATAATTTGTCACCCCGTATATGTATATCGGGGGCGGTTTTTTTTCCCTTGGTTGGTTGCTATTGATGGTGGATTTGTTCGTGTCATTTGTCTGCATATCCTCGTCTTCAAGGTCAGATAGCTCTGCAAATTTATTTTGGGTGTTGAGTTGAAACTGGTCTTCTGTTGCCTCTTCTGGGGTCAAACGCATCCTTTTCCTTTTTATAGTTTGCCAGGTGTATTTTGTGGTGGTTGGCGGGTCGTCCACTCGATCGCTTGTTGATGAGTTTTGTTTGTTGGCGTTTTTGTCACCATGTTGGTTAGTGCGCTGAGACATGATGGTTGATGGTTGCACGTTGGACGATTGTTGCGGGGGTGTACTGCGATTGGTTTGCTGGTATTGGTACGGTTGGGGTTGTTGCATGACCGGTTGGGGCATTGTTGGTTGCTGTAACATTACCTGTGGTTGTAATGGTGCTTGTGGGTATGGAATCATTTGATGTTGCTGCGTTAGCTGCTGCTGCATCATTAGCTGTTGCTGCATAATTTGTTGTTGTTGTATTGGGTGTTGTTGCTGATTGTCACTGAAGCACTGGTTTTGCGGAAGATGAGTTGGTTGGAACATTTTTTTTTTATATATAGCACTGTGCACTTTGAAACGTCGGCAGCACTGCCTAGGTTCACATGATGTAAAGAACTGGGTTAATACCAATGGGTAACCACTGTGAAGGACGAAAATCAATAGCAGCACTAATAAATACGGCAGTTTGAACACTGTTAGACGGATATTGCAGGGATTGCTTGAAATAGATATGGTAGTAGATTTTCAAACATTCACCACTATGCAAAAGTAGTTAAGTCGTAGCACTGTATGAGCTATGCCTTTCACTGTTTACACACGGTTCACTGAACGCTGCACAAGACACGTCTGCACTGCTCGGCGTCTGTAGATAGAGTTCATGTTGCATATTTGACTCAACATTTCGTCATGATTCATGTTTCTGATGCAATACCCGGGACGGGACTTCCTCGATCCCTGTACACGTAACTTGCCTCATCCGCGTATCATCAAATTGGACGCGAAGAGATTAGTCGAAAGCGTTCACATGTAGCCACTATCAACGTAATACTATTCAACCGATAAGGGACTTCACTTATTTATTTCCGAAGTCTACATGAGGTTCGTTACGCTTCTTCATTTGAAGCTGGGGCCATTCACATTAGTGGTGACTAGTCTGTAGTTAAGTTTGTTTAGCTTTCTGCAGTCATGCCGAAAGTGAAAGTAAGTCAGAAAACTAAATTACAGCTGTATCAGCGGGAGTTCGAAGGAGAGATGATAAGTACGGATAACGAAATTCTTTATTGCCGAGCGTGTGAGAAAACAGTTTGTTGTGAAAAACACTTTCAAGTGCTTCAGCATTTGAACACTAATATACACAAAGAGAATATTAAAATTAAATCCACGAAAAGTGCTCCTGTTCAAAAATTACTTAGTGAATTTTATAATAATAGTTTTTCAGTTTTTCTCTGATTTATGCGAAGCCTTTTTAGCGGTAAATATTCCACTGTGAAAACTAACCAATCCTACTCTGAGAAACTTCACAGAGAAGTATACACAGTGCAAAGTGCCGGATGAATCTACTGTGCCCAAAAATTACGTGAAGCAGTGTTACGATTTGTCAATGAATAATC